>NW_025767376.1:0-227396 GCF_003918875.1 Haliotis rubra | reverse complement strand
ATCATCAAACCTTATCGGTCGAGTATTTTTACGGTCTTGACTCACCATCATCAAAGATATCAGTCAGTATTTCACGGTCTTGTCTCACCATCATCAAGGATATCAGTCCGCTGTTTCACCGGAGTCGTCTCACCGTCATCAAACATATCAGTCGGTATTTTGAGTCTTGTCTCACCATCATCAAACATATCAGTCACTATTTTCAGTCTTGTCTCACCATCATCAAACACATATCAGTCTGCATTTCTGAGTCTTGTCTCACCATCATCAAACATATCAGTCACTATTTCACAGTCTTGTCTCACCATCATCAAGATATCAGTCCTATTTTCAGTCTTGTCTCCCACCATCATCAAACATGTCAGTCTATTTCACGGTCTCATCTCACCATCATCAAAGCATATCAGTCCCTATTTCACAGTCTTGACTCACCATCATCAAGAGATATCAGTCCGCTATTTCACAGTCTTGTCTCACCATCATCAAAGATATCAGTCACTATTTCACAGTCTTGTCTCACCATCATCAAAGAGCATATCAGTCCTATTTCACAGTCTCTTGTCTCACCATCATCAAACATATCAGTCCCTATTTCACAGTCTTGTCTCACCATCATCAAAGATATCAGTCACTATTTCACGGTCTTGTCTCACCATCATCAAACATATCGGTCAGTCACAGTATTTCTCACCATCATCGAGAGATGTCGGTCATATGTTTCACGGTCTCATCTCACCATCATCAAACATATCAGTCCCTATTTCACAGTCTTGTCTCACCATCATCAAAGATATCAGTCACTATTTCACAGTCTCATCTCACCATCATCAAACATATCAGTCCTATTTTCACAGTCTTGTCTCACCATCATCAAAGAGATCAGTCACTTCATATCAGTCCATATTTCACAGTCTTGTCTCACCATCATCAAACATATCAGTCCCTATTTCACACAGTCTTGTCTCACCATCATCAAACATATCCAGTCCCCTATTTCACAGTCTTGTCTCACCATCATCAAACTATATCAGTCACTATTTCACAGTCTTGTCTCACCATCATCAAAGATATCAGTCACTATTTCACAGTCTTGTCTCACCATCATCAAACATATCAGTCCTTATTTCACAGTCTTGTCTCACCATCATCAAACATATCAGTCACTATTTCACAGTCTTGTCTCACCATCATCAAACATATCAGTCACTATTTCACAGGTCTCCATCTCACCATCATCAAACATATCAGTCCTATTTCACAGTCTTGACTCACCATCATCAAGATATCAGTCATTATTTCACAGTCTTGTCTCACCATCATCAAAGATATCAGTCACTATTTTTCACAGTCTTGTCTCACCATCATCAAACATATCAGTCACTATTTTTACAGTCTCATCTCACCATCATCAAACATATCAGTCCTATTTCACAGTCTTGACTCACCATCATCAAAGATATCAGTCACTATTTCACAGTCTCATCTCACCATCATCAAACATATCAGTCACTATTTTACAGTCTTGTCTCACCATCATCAAACATATCAGTCACTATTTCACAGTCTTGTCTCACCATCATCAAACATATCAGTCACTATTTCACAGTCTTGTCTCACCATCATCAAACATATCAGTCCACTATTTCACAGTCTTGTCTCACCATCATCAAACATATCAGTCACTATTTCACAGTCTTGTCTCACCATCATCAAACATATCAGTCCTTATTTCACAGTCTTGTCTCACCATCATCAAAACATATCAGTCACTATTTCACAGTCTTGTCTCACCATCATCAAACATATCAGTCCCTATTTCACAGTCTTGTCTCACCATCATCAAACATATCAGTCACTATTTCACAGTCTTGTCTCACCATCATCAAACATATCAGTCACTATTTCACAGTCTTGTCTCACCATCATCAAAGATATATCAGTCACTATTTCTCACATCATCAAACATATCTTGTCTCTCACCATCATCAAAGATATCAGTCATATTTCACAGTCTTGTCTCACCATCATCAAAGATATCAGTCACTATTTCACAGTCTTGTCTCACCATCATCAAACATATCAGTCACTATTTTACAGTCTCATCTCACCATCATCAAACATATCAGTCCTGATATTTCACAGTCTTGTCTCACCATCATCAAAGATATCAGTCACTATTTCACAGTCTCATCTCACCATCATCAAACATATCATATCAGTCAGTATTTCACAGTCTCTGTCTCTCACCATCATCAAACATATCAGTCCCTATTTCACAGTCTTGTCTCACCATCATCAAACATATCAGTCAGTATTTCACAGTCTTGTCTCACCATCATCAAACATATCAGTCCCTATTTCACAGTCTTGTCTCACCATCATCAAAGATATCAGTCACTATTTCACAGTCTCATCTCACCATCATCAAACATATCAGTCCCTATTTCACAGTCTTGTCTCACCATCATCAAACATATCAGTCACTATTTCACAGTCTCATTCTCACCATCATCAAACATATCAGTCCCTATTTCACAGTCTTGTCTCACCATCATCAAACATATCAGTCACTATTTCACAGTCTTGTCTCACCATCATCAAACATATCAGTCCCTATTTCTACAGTCTTGTCTCACCATCATCAAACATATCAGTCACTATTTCACAGTCTTGTCTCACCATCATCAAACATATCAGTCCCTATTTTACAGTCTTGTCTCACCATCATCAAAGATATCAGTCACTATTTTACAGTCTTGTCTCACCATCATCAAACATATCAGTCCCTATTTCACAGTCTTGTCTCACCATCATCAAGATATCAGTCACTATTTTACAGTCTCATCTCACCATCATCAAACATATCAGTCACTATTTCTGACAGTCTTGTCTCACCATCATCAAACATATCAGTCCGCTATTTTACAGTCTTGTCTCACCATCATCAAAACATATCAGTCACTATTTCACAGTCTTGTCTCACCATCATCAAACATATCAGTCACTATTTTTACAGTCTTGTCTCACCATCATCAAACATATCAGTCCCTATTTCACAGTCTTGTCTCACCATCATCAAAGATATCAGTCACTATTTCACAGTCTTGTCTCACCATCATCAAACATATCAGTCCCTATTTCACAGTCTTGTCTCACCATCATCAAACATATCAGTCATTATTTCATACAGTCTTGTCTCACCATCATCAAAGATATCAGTCCCTATTTCACAGTCTTGTCTCACCATCATCAAACATATCAGTCCTTTTATTTCACAGTCTTGTCTCACCATCATCAAAGATATCAGTCATTTCATTTCACAGTCTTGTCTCACCATCATCAAACATATCAGTCCCTATTTCACAGTCTTGTCTCACCATCATCAAACATATCAGTCATCTTTCATACAGTCTTGTCTCACCATCATCAAAGATATCAGTCCCTATTTCACAGTCTTGTCTCACCATCATCAAACATATCAGTCACTATTTCACAGTCTTGTCTCACCATCATCAAACATATCAGTCCCTATTTCACAGTCTTGTCTCACCATCATCAAACATATCAGTCAGTATTTCACAGTCTTGTCTCACCATCATCAAAGATATCAGTCCCTATTTCACAGTCTTGTCTCACCATCATCAAACATATCAGTCACTATTTTACAGTCTTGTCTCACCATCATCAAACATATCAGTCACTATTTTACAGTCTTGTCTCACCATCATCAAACATATCAGTCACTATTTTCACAGTCTTGTCTCACCATCATCAAACATATCAGTCACTATTTCACAGTCTTGTCTCACCATCATCAAACATATCAGTCACTATTTCACAGTCTTGTCTCACCATCATCAAACATATCAGTCACTATTTCACAGTCTTGTCTCACCATCATCAAACATATCAGTCCTATTTCACAGTCTTGTCTCACCATCATCAAAGATATCAGTCGCTATTTCACAGTCTTGTCTCACCATCATCAAACATATCAGTCCCTATTTCACAGTCTTGTCTCACCATCATCAAACATATCAGTCACTATTTCACAGTCTTGTCTCACCATCATCAAACATATCAGTCAGTATTTCACAGTCTTGTCTCACCATCATCAAACATATCAGTCACTATTTCACAGTCTTGTCTCACCATCATCAAACATATCAGTCACTATTTCACAGTCTTGTCTCACCATCATCAAACATATCAGTCACTATTTCACAGTCTCATCTCACCATCATCAAACATATCAGTCCCTATTTCACAGTCTTGTCTCACCATCATCAAACATATCAGTCACTATTTTACAGTCTCATCTCACCATCATCAAACATATCAGTCCCTATTTCACAGTCTTGTCTCACCATCATCAAACATATCAGTCACTATTTCACAGTCTTGTCTCACCATCATCAAACATATCAGTCCCTATTTCACAGTCTTGTCTCACCATCATCAAAGATATCAGTCGCTATTTCACAGTCTTGTCTCACCATCATCAAACATATCAGTCCCTATTTCACAGTCTTGTCTCACCATCATCAAAGATATCAGTCACTATTTCACAGTCTTGTCTCACCATCATCAAAGATATCAGTCAGTTTCACAGTCTTGTCTCACCATCATCAAACATATCAGTCACTATTTCACAGTCTTGTCTCACCATCATCAAACATATCAGTCACTATTTCACAGTCTTGTCTCACCATCATCAAACATATCAGTCACTATTTTACAGTCTTGTCTCACCATCATCAAACATATCAGTCCCTATTTCACAGTCTTGTCTCACCATCATCAAACATATCAGTCACTATTTCACAGTCTTGTCTCACCATCATCAAACATATCAGTCACTATTTTCACAGTCTTGTCTCACCATCATCTCACCCATCATCAAACATATCAGTCACTATTTCACAGTCTTGTCTCACCATCATCAAAGATATCAGTCACTATTTCACAGTCTTGTCTCACCATCATCAAACATATCAGTCACTATTTCACAGTCTCATCTCACCATCATCAAACATATCAGTCACTATTTCACAGTCTTGTCTCACCATCATCAAAGATATCAGTCACTATTTCACAGTCTCATCTCACCATCATCAAACATATCAGTCCCTATATTTCACAGTCTTGTCTCACCATCATCAAGATATCAGTCAGTGTATTTCACAGTCTCATCCATCATCAAACATATCAGTCCCTATTTCACAGTCTTGTCTCACCATCATCAAACATATCAGTCAGTATTTCACAGTCTTGTCTCACCATCATCAAACATATCAGTCACTATTTCACAGTCTTGTCTCACCATCATCAAACATATCAGTCACTATTTTACAGTCTCATCTCACCATCATCAAACATATCAGTCCCTATTTCACAGTCTTGTCTCACCATCATCAAACATATCAGTCACTATTTTACAGTCTTGTCTCACCATCATCAAACATATCAGTCCCTATTTCACAGTCTTGTCTCACCATCATCAAAAGATATCAGTCACTATTTTACAGTCTTGTCTCACCATCATCAAAGATATCAGTCACTATTTCACAGTCTTGTCTCACCATCATCAAACATATCAGTCCCTATTTCACAGTCTTGTCTCACCATCATCAAACATATCAGTCACTATTTCACAGTCTTGTCTCACCATCATCAAACATATCAGTCACTATTTCACAGTCTTGTCTCACCATCATCAAACATATCAGTCACTATTTCACAGTCTTGTCTCACCATCATCAAAGATATCAGTCACTATTTCTACAGTCTTGTCTCACCATCATCAAACATATCAGTCACTATTTCACAGTCTTGTCTCACCATCATCAAACATATCAGTCACTATTTTACAGTCTTGTCTCACCATCATCAAACATATCAGTCACTATTTCACAGTCTTGTCTCACCATCATCAAACATATCAGTCACTATTTCACAGTCTTGTCTCACCATCATCAAAGATATCAGTCCCTATTTCACAGTCTTGTCTCACCATCATCAAACATATCAGTCACTATTTCACAGTCTTGTCTCACCATCATCAAACATATCAGTCCTACTATTTCACAGTCTTGTCTCACCATCATCAAACATATCAGTCACTATTTTGACAGTCTTGTCTCACCATCATCAAACATATCAGTCACTGTTTCACAGTCTTGTCTCACCATCATCAAACATATCAGTCACTATTTCACAGTCTTGTCTCACCATCATCAAACATATCAGTCACTATTTCACAGTCTTGTCTCACCATCATCAAACATATCAGTCACTATTTCACAGTCTTGTCTCACCATCATCAAACATATCAGTCACTATTTTACAGTCTTGTCTCACCATCATCAAACATATCAGTCACTATTTTACAGTCTTGTCTTCACCATCATCAAACATTGTCTCACTCATCATCAAACATATCAGTCACTATTTTACAGTCTTGTCTCACCATCATCAAACATATCAGTCCCTATTTCACAGTCTTGTCTCACCATCATCAAACATATCAGTCACTATTTCACAGTCTTGTCTCACCATCATCAAACATATCAGTCCCTATTTTACAGTCTTGTCTCACCATCATCAAACATATCAGTCAGTATTTTTACAGTCTTGCTCTCACCATCATCAAACATATCAGTCAGTATTTCACAGTCTTGTCTCACCATCATCAAACATATCAGTCACTATTTTACAGTCTTGTCTCACCATCATCAAACATATCAGTCACTATTTCACAGTCTTGTCTCACCATCATCAAACATATCAGTCACTATTTCACAGTCTTGTCTCACCATCATCAAACATATCAGTCAGCATTTTCACAGTCTTGTCTCACCATCATCAAACATATCAGTCAGTATTTTACAGTCTTGTCTCACCATCATCAAACATATCAGTCAGTCTATCATTATCAGTCAGTCTCTGTCTCACCATCATCAAACATATCAGTCATATTTTACAGTCTTGTCTCACCATCATCAAACATATCAGTCACTGTTGCAGTCTTGTCTCACCATCATCAAACATATCAGTCACTATTTTACAGTCTTGTCACCATCATCAAACATATCAGTCTCTTGTCTCACCATCATCAAACATATCAGTCCTATTTTACAGTCTCGTCTCACCATCATCAAACATATCAGTCACTATTTTACAGTCTTGTCTCACCATCATCAAACATATCAGTCACTATTTCACAGTCTTGTCTCACCATCATCAAACATATCAGTCACTATTTTACAGTCTCGTCTCACCATCATCAAACATATCAGTCCCTATTTCACAGTCTTGTCTCACCATCATCAAACATATCAGTCACTATTTTACAGTCTTGTCTCACCATCATCAAACATATCAGTCCCTATTTCACAGTCTTGTCTCACCATCATCAAACATATCAGTCACTATTTTACAGTCTTGTCTCACCATCATCAAACATATCAGTCCCTATTTCACAGTCTTGTCTCACCATCATCAAACATATCAGTCATTTTTCATACAGTCTTGTCTCACCATCATCAAACATATCAGTCCCTATTTTTACAGTCTTGTCTCACCATCATCAAACATATCAGTCACTATTTTACAGTCTTGTCTCACCATCATCAAACATATCAGTCCCTATTTCACAGTCTTGTCTCACCATCATCAAACATATCAGTCAGTATTTTACAGTCTTGTCTCACCATCATCAAACATATCAGTCAGTATTTTACAGTCTTGTCTCACCATCATCAAACATATCAGTCAGTATTTTACAGTCTTGTCTCACCATCATCAAACATATCAGTCCCTATTTCACAGTCTTGTCTCACCATCATCAAACATATCAGTCACTATTTCACAGTCTTGTCTCACCATCATCAAACATATCAGTCACTATTTCACAGTCTTGTCTCACCATCATCAAACATATCAGTCACTATTTTACAGTCTTGTCTCACCATCATCAAACATATCAGTCACTATTTCACAGTCTTGTCTCACCATCATCAAACATATCAGTCCCTATTTCACAGTCTTGTCTCACCATCATCAAACATATCAGTCACTATTTTACAGTCTCGTCTCACCATCATCAAACATATCAGTCACTATTTTACAGTCTTGTCTCACCATCATCAAACATATCAGTCAGTATTTTACAGTCTTGTCTCACCAAACATCATCAAACATATCAGTCAGTCCCTATTTCACAGTCTTGTCTCACCATCATCAAACATATCAGTCAGTATTTCACAGTCTTGTCTCACCATCATCAAACATATCAGTCCCTATTTCACAGTCTTGTCTCACCATCATCAAACATATCAGTCAGTATTTTACAGTCTTGTCTCACCATCATCAAACATATCAGTCCCTATTTCACAGTCTTGTCTCACCATCATCAAACATATCAGTCATTTTTCATACAGTCTTGTCTCACCATCATCAAAGATATCAGTCCCTATTTCACAGTCTTGTCTCACCATCATCAAACATATCAGTCACTATTTTACAGTCTTGTCTCACCATCATCAAACATATCAGTCCCTATTTCACAGTCTTGTCTCACCATCATCAAACATATCAGTCAGTATTTTACAGTCTTGTCTCACCATCATCAAACATATCAGTCACTATTTTACAGTCTTGTCTCACCATCATCAAACATATCAGTCAGTTATTTTACAGTCTTGTCTCACCATCATCAAACATATCAGTCCCTATTTCACAGTCTTGTCTCACCATCATCAAACATATCAGTCACTATTTTTCACAGTCTTGACTCACCATGTCATCAAACATATAACTACAACAAGTCTTGTCTCACCATCATCAAACATATCAGTCACTATTTCAGTCTTGTCTCACCATCATCAAACATATCAGTCACTATTTTACAGTCTTGTCTCACCATCATCAAACATATCAGTCACTATTTTACAGTCTTGTCTCACCATCATCAAACATATCAGTCACTATTTTACAGTCTTGTCTCACCATCATCAAACATATCAGTCACTATTTTACAGTCTTGTCTCACCATCATCAAACATATCAGTCAGTATTTTACAGTCTTGTCTCACCATCATCAAACATATCAGTCAGTATTTTACAGTCTCGTCTCACCATCATCAAACATATCAGTCACTATTTTACAGTCTCGTCTCACCATCATCAAACATATCAGTCACTATTTTACAGTCTTGTCTCACCATCATCAAACATATCAGTCACTATTTTACAGTCTCATCTCACCATCATCAAACATATCAGTCCCTATTTTACAGTCTTGTCTCACCATCATCAAACATATCAGTCACTATTTCACAGTCTTGTCTCACCATCATCAAACATATCAGTCAGTATTTTACAGTCTTGTCTCACCATCATCAAACATATCAGTCACTATTTTACAGTCTTGTCTCACCATCATCAAACATATCAGTCCCTATTTTACAGTCTTGTCTCACCATCATCAAACATATCAGTCAGTATTTTACAGTCTTGTCTCACCATCATCAAACATATCAGTCACTATTTCACAGTCTTGTCTCACCATCATCAAACATATCAGTCCCTATTTCACAGTCTTGTCTCACCATCATCAAACATATCAGTCATTATTTCACAGTCTTGTCTCACCATCATCAAACATATCAGTCACTATTTTACAGTCTTGTCTCACCATCATCAAACATATCAGTCACTATTTCACAGTCTTGTCTCACCATCATCAAACATATCAGTCCCTATTTCACAGTCTTGTCTCACCATCATCAAACATATCAGTCAGTATTTTACAGTCTTGTCTCACCATCATCAAACATATCAGTCCCTATTTCACAGTCTTGTCTCACCATCATCAAACATATCAGTCACTATTTTACAGTCTTGTCTCACCATCATCAAACATATCAGTCCCTATTTCACAGTCTTGTCTCACCATCATCAAACATATCAGTCACTATTTTACAGTCTTTGTCTCACCATCATCAAACATATCAGTCACTATTTCACAGTCTTGTCTCACCATCATCAAACATATCAGTCCTATTTCACAGTCTTGTCTCACCATCATCAAACATATCAGTCAGTATTTTACAGTCTTGTCTCACCATCATCAAAGATATCAGTCCCTATTTCACAGTCTCATCTCACCATCATCAAACATATCAGTCAGTATTTTACAGTCTTGTCTCACCATCATCAAACATATCAGTCAGTATTTTACAGTCTTGTCTCACCATCATCAAAGATATCAGTCGTATTTTACAGTCTCATCTCTCACCATCATCAAACATATCAGTCATATTTTTATCTCACCATCATCACAGTCTTGTCTCACCATCATCAAACATATCAGTCCCTATTTCACAGTCTTGTCTCACCATCATCAAACATATCAGTCAGTATTTTACAGTCTTGTCTCACCATCATCAAACATATCAGTCCCTATTTCACAGTCTTGTCTCACCATCATCAAACATATCAGTCAGTATTTTACAGTCTTGTCTCACCATCATCAAACATATCAGTCCCTATTTCACAGTCTTGTCTCACCATCATCAAACATATCAGTCAGTATTTTACAGTCTTGTCTCACCATCATCAAACATATCAGTCAGTATTTCACAGTCTTGTCTCACCATCATCAAACATATCAGTCCCTATTTCACAGTCTTGTCTCACCATCATCAAACATATCAGTCCCTATTTCACAGTCTTGTCTCACCATCATCAAACATATCAGTCAGTATTTCACAGTCTTGTCTCACCATCATCAAACATATCAGTCCCTATTTCACAGTCTTGTCTCACCCTTCATCAAACATATCAGTCACTATTTACAGTCTTGTCTCACCATCATCAAACATATCAGTCAGTATTTTACAGTCTTGTCTCACCATCATCAAACATATCAGTCAGTATTTCACAGTCTTGTCTCACCATCATCAAACATATCAGTCCCTATTTCACAGTCTTGTCTCACCATCATCAAACATATCAGTCATTATTTCACAGTCTTGTCTCACCATCATCAAACATATCAGTCCCTATTTCACAGTCTTGTCTCACCATCATCAAACATATCAGTCCTATTTCACAGTCTTGTCTCACCATCATCAAACATATCAGTCTTGTCTATTTCACAGTCTTGTCTACCATCATCAAACATATCAGTCTTGTCTTGTCTCACCATCATCAAACATATCAGTCCCTATTTCACAGTCTTGTCTCACCATCATCAAACATATCAGTCCCTATTTCACAGTCTTGTCTCACCATCATCAAACATATCAGTCGCTATTTCACAGTCTTGTCTCACCATCATCAAACATATCAGTCCCTATTTCACAGTCTTGTCTCACCATCATCAAACATATCAGTCCCTATTTCACAGTCTTGTCTCACCATCATCAAACATATCAGTCCTATTTCATACAGTCTTGTCTCACCATCATCAAACATATCAGTCCTATTTCACAGTCTTGTCTCACCATCATCAAACATATCAGTCCTATTTCACAGTCTTGTCTCACCATCATCAAACATATCAGTCCTTATTTCACAGTCTTGTCTCACCATCATCAAACATATCAGTCCCTATTTCACAGTCTTGTCTCACCATCATCAAACATATCAGTCCCTATTTCACAGTCTTGTCTCACCATCATCAAACATATCAGTCCCTATTTCACAGTCTTGTCTCACCATCATCAAACATATCAGTCCTATCTTGTCTCATTTCACAGTCTTGTCTCACCATCATCAAACATATCAGTCCCTATTTCACAGTCTTGTCTCACCATCATCAAACATATCAGTCAGTATTTCACAGTCTTGTCTCACCATCATCAAACATATCAGTCCCTATTTCACAGTCTTGTCTCACCATCATCAAACATATCAGTCCCTATTTCACAGTCTTGTCTCACCATCATCAAACATATCAGTCCCTATTTCACAGTCTTGTCTCACCATCATCAAACATATCAGTCCCTATTTCACAGTCTTGTCTCACCATCATCAAACATATCAGTCAGTATTTCACAGTCTTGTCTCACCATCATCAAACATATCAGTCCCTATTTCACAGTCTTGTCTCACCACATGATTCCCCACATGGGTTCAATGTGTGAAGCCTATTTCGCTCAACTAAGAGCAAAAGCACCAAACCTTATGAACTCACTCACTCTCTCACTCACTTACTTGACATACCCTCAATCATCTGGTACACCATCGTAAAGCCTTTTTTGCCCCGTGCAACTCTAGATCCTGTCTTGAACACCACCAGGAGGGACTGGATGAAGAACTCATATTTTTTTCTTCTCATGCTGCCACACAGCACTGCTAGTTTGGTATTTCTGGTTGATGTGACTGGTGACAAAGGGTCAACATACATTTATCATTCAAAACTGTGTTCCACTGGAGATATTGCTTGTGTGAGATCAAACGATATGTCAAGCTGAAAATTGGTCACAGACATTTTCTCAAAACTGGCAACAGGTCATTAGACCAAATTCATTTATCTAAAAAAGAATGCATTGGCCCAACAATTTGCAGAAAATGAAACTTTTGACCAATATCAATGTCTTAATGGACTAATATTTAGGTATTTGTATACCAAACTGTGTTAAGTTAAACTGCGAAGTAAGGTTTTGTTATCGGCAACAGTAATGAACATCAGCTGACCTATTTCCTTAGCTGTAACAAATATACTTTGGGGCTTATTGGACTGTTTAAGCATGATGTATGTTGGGCAGTTTATACTGATAACACAATAACATTTGCTAATTAAAAGAAGCATGGCGGTGACAGCATTTGCACCCCGTTATTGAGAATGAGTCCTGTGACAAAGAATGACTTATCAGATTTCAAACTGATACTTCAAGCAACATACATTTCACCTGAAAGGCAAAAAAACAATCCATATTTTTTTGTGTCTATACTTACAAGCAAAGACTGTGACAGATTCTATTTCACAGTCATCAGAATCTTCTATGTCAACCATAAATCGCAGTTTTATGGTTTTGTTCTGGCTATACATTTGTGTTGCGTCAAGCTGCCAACGGCATTCTTGATTCCTGAAACAAAAATGAAATGCTGTCAACATCCACAGGTTTTTGTTTCTTTCTTGTTTAACAATGCGCTGTGCAATTGCCAGCCATATAACAGCTGTCTGGAATTAATCAAGTTTGGACAAGACAATCCAGTGATTGACACCATGAGCATCGATTTACTGTGATATGCATCAACCGAGTGTGAGCTTGACCAAGTGCAGTTAATGAGCTCTAACCTGCATTGGTTGTTGAAGACCAATTCTAACCCAAATCTTCATGGTGAGGATCTTTTGACCTCAAGTTTGATCAACGAGTTAATGAGGATGTCTCAAAGTTTGATCGACCCAAATCAAAGTATGATCAACCTTGTTTGATAATACGTGTGTTTGATCAGTTACGGATGTCTTAAATTCTTGTTAACCTCAAATCTTCAACCTGGATAATACGGATACATATGAATGATCAACCTTGTTTGATAATACGGATGTCTCAAATCAAAGTTTGATCAACCTTGTTATGGATGTCTCTCAAATCAAAGTTTGATCAACCTTGTTTGATAATCTTGAAATGGATGTCTCAAATCAAAGTTTGATCAACCTTGTTTGATAATACGGATGTCTCAAATCAAAGTTTGATCAACCTTGTTAGATAATCAAAGTATGATCGGATGTCTCAAATCAAAGTTTGATCAACCTTGTTAGATAATACGGATGTCTCAAATCAAAGATTTGATCAACCAACCTTGTTAGATAATCACGGATGTCTCAAATCAAAGTTTGATCAACCTTTGTTTGTTAATAATAATGGATGTCTCAAATCAAAGTTTGATCAACCTTGTTTGATATTACGGATGTCTCAAATCAAAGTTTGATCAACCTTGTTTGATAATACGGATGTCTCAAATCAAAGTTTGATCAACCTTGTTTGATAATACGGATGTCTCAAATCAAAGTTTGATCAACCTTGTTTGATAATACGGATGTCTCAAATCAAAGTTTGATCAACCTTGTTTGATAATACGGATGTCTCATATCAAAGTTTGATCAACCTTGATAGATAATACGGATGTCTCAAATCAAAGTTTGATCAACCTTGTTTGATAATACGGATGTCTCAAATCAAAGTTTGATCAACCTTGTTAGATAATACGGATGTCTCAAATCAAAGTTTGATCAACCTTGTTTGATAATATGGATGTCTCACGGATGTCTCAAATCAAAGTTTGATCAACCTTGTTAGATAATCTGCGGATGTCTCAAATCAAAGTTTGATCAACCTTGTTTGATAATCAAATCAAAGTTTGATCAACCTTGTTAGATAATACGGATGTCTCTCAAATCAAAGTTTGATCAACCTTGTGTTCAAATCAAAGTATCATTTGTTTGGGATGTCTCAAATCAAAGTTTGATCAACCTTGTTAGATAATACGGATGTCTCATATCAAAGTTTGATGAACCTTGTTAGATAATATGTTTGATGAACCTTGTTAGTCATATGGGTGTCTCAAATCAAAGTTTGATGAACCTTGTTAGATAATTTGGGTGTCTCAAATCAAAGTTTGATGAACCTTGTTAGATAATATGGGTGTCTCAAATCAAAGTTTGATGAACCTTGTTAGATAATTTGGGTGTCTCAAATCTAACTTTGATGAACCTTGTTAGATACTATGGATGTCGAGAATCAAAGTTTGATCAATGATGTTAGATAATATGGGTGTCTCAAATCAAAGTTTGATCAACGTTGTTAGATAATTTGGGTGTCTCAAATCAAAGTTTGATCAACCTTGTTAGATGATATGGGTGTCTCAAATCAAAGTTTGATCAACCTTGTCATATCAAAGTTTGATCAACCTTGTTAGATAATATGGATGCCTCAAATCAAAGTTTCTGGGATACCATTTATCAATCATTATTTTCATTAGAGTTAGGATTTTCTGTTTGTCATAGTGACAGGAAGGAAAGATGTACTATACAAATGTCTTACTGTTGATACTCTGAAGGGTACCCTTCTGATGTGATTGTGTGTCTGACTGAGTCTGACACGGTGACCTTGGTAGTGCAGCCACTATCTGTGAAGGGAAAAACAAATGCAATATCATGATACTGACAAGGACAACGATTTCACAAAGGGAATGTTTTCCTGAACATATAGTTTTTTGTTGAGTATGGTTACTCTGTGTGAAGCACCAATTAAATGTTACACATCAATTGCTGGGATTCGAACCTCGGACCTTCTGATCTGAAGCCTGACTGCCGCCTTGTCCACTTGACCAATAGAGATCAATATTATGAGCAGGATGACAAGGTAAGATGTCATCTGTGGGATGACACCACAGGGGTGGAAATAACCCATTGCCCGACGTCCGAGTCCAGTGTTGTTTTCTGTCGGGCAATCTAATTTGTATAGCACATTGTACCGTCGTCCAGTTGATTTTCCAATGTTAATTACGTTGTTTATTTAAAAGATCAACAAGAAAATCAGCCGGTATAGTGGAAAAATTACCAGGGCAAGTGATTTTACATGTGCCACTGTACCAGAGTACACTAGCAAGTTATTTCCTACCCTGCACTGCACCCTACTACACTGCAGAACTATAACACATGTCAACATTGTTAAACACCTTTCAAGATGTACATTCTTGACTCCTTAGAGTTTCTGGGGCTTTGGGCATGCCCACACTTAAAGAGAAACAAAACTCTAGCTTTGAAAGTATCGAAATATGGATCGGTTGTTTCGTCAGAGAATACAAATTGCTTATAATTGACTTTACTTGTACCTAACTTCATTCTTGCTGTTCTATGTGAAGTGACACCTATTGTTTCAGCTGTTGTAAATAGGTGTCATGTCTCACTGGTCACAGGCAGTGTGCGAAATAGTCACTGGCCCGCTCACCCGTGGATAGTAAAAATTCAGTCAGTCCAGTAAATTTCCAAAGTCAATGGCCCAACTGGCTAGTGAATTTTCATGTGGTCACTTTGCAAATACATCAATGTCTCCGACTGGTTAAGTTATAACACACTTATAGCTCATTGATGACACCTGCGTCTACCTTCACATTGCAGGCTATTGAACTATTTTGTGGGCTGGTAACTTTCAGGCATAGCTAGCCCAACTGGCTAGCAAAATTTGGAAACTATTTAGCACACTGGTCACATGAGATAGCACATGTTATCTATTTTCATGACATCCAATGTTCTTTAAAATACTCAGTTTCGTTAGACAACAATGAATCATCAATCAACAGATTATCAGCAAATCCCTTGAATACAGCATGTTGATTTTGCCTCGATGGGTGCATTTGTGTCAGCTTCAGTTAACCTACATACATAAACACTTTTGACAAATCCAGAGTGCAAGATAACAGTGGATTAATCAATATATTATCAGTTAATTCTTTTGATTGAAATGTTTTGCAACTCAACTGGCCATTCCTTTCTTGTTGCGTAACATGTAACACATTCACCACATCAAACAGTTTTACTGCCTGATTGTATATTGAATAATTACGCCAGACATGAGAAATACCAAATGTGAACCACTGATTGCTATATGACCTGGATATTCACCGAGGCAGTGGTGAACTTCATTTCCATAACGTAGGTCACCCGAGTACTGAGACCAATAATTAATACTTGAAACAGGTCATTGACGGAGCATTTTGTGAATGAGGACTAAATGTAGGAATCATACCATAATTGACTATAGACCAAGTAGTAATTGTGGTACAATAGGAAACGTAACAGTCATGGCTGTTTTGAGTACATCGACTGGACTGCGTTTCCTACTGATTCGTAATTGCTGAAATTACTGAAGTAAATGATTGTACATTAACATTTCCACACATATATGAAGTTGAAAAGTTAAAGGTTTTGGTAAGCATGATTCTATCAAATATTATAAACCAAGGGAATTCCCCTGGTATTGAACGAGGCACGCTTGTGCTGGCTCAAAACCTATTTTGATGGGGAGCTGACACCATTTGTTGTTAATTATTTTGTTGTTTGTTGTTTAACACCACATTCTGTAATATTGGAGCTATTTGGTGGCGGTCTAAATAGTTGAGTCTGGACCAGACAATCCAGTGATCAACATGAGCATTGATCTAAGTAATTGGGACACGATGACATGTGTCAAGCAGGTCAGCGATTCTGACCACCCGATGCCGTTAGTTGCCTCTGAAGACCAATTGCCATCTGAAGACCATTAATAGAGGTGCACTTTAAGACCAATTCGTAAAATATAATAATCTTCTAGTTAGTTATTTTAGTTAATATAGTAATATATTTTAGTTATAATAGTTAATCAAGTGTTTTATGAGGAATGAGCAAAGAAAGTGAAATATATAAAAATACATATTATCTTTACAACCAACAATTTATAAACTCTGCCGATACCAAATAGGGTATGGGTTTACATATTTTAGGGGCTGTTATCGTATAGACACCGATATGTCAAATGCTCCAGTCAACGCTCACACTAACATCAACAATGTCGACAACATGATTATAATACGTTGCTGTTCATGAAACCTGAGACCAAATTATAAAACAATCACGTTATGTGCCTGTTCATACTTGACTATAGAAATCAGGGAGACATCAAACCTGAGACCAAATATATGTCTCACTGAGTGTTGATCAAACCATCACATTTCAAATACTTGTTATTAGTGTCGAGTCTGATAGTATGTGCCTGGCACCTTTTAACGAGCTTTACCTTTAGTTAATAAACAAAAAAAATATGACTCGATGACTATAGTTGTTTGATGCTAGTTAGTGCTGCTTCTATACAACTGCTATCAGACCTCGAGTACCACGTACCTGTAGATTGGCCCAGTATTCGCGCACAGAGACACAATGCTACTGCCACAACTTCCACAAGTCGGTGAGACGGCATTTTAACCTCAGTTGATGGCGTAGCCATGCCACTTATGTTCCTGTGAACAGGATTGCGTAACGTGAAAATGCACCATCCCCGTTAGCTATGACAGCATGACCTAGGAACGTTCAGAGAAGCGCACCGGTGCGGTAGCAAAATAGTGCCCCGTAAAATACGGTGTTCATGATTGGGTGCGGGACAGATGAAGTCAGCTTGTCGATGTTGAGTTTATATATTAAGTTTTAGGTCGCATATCATTGTTTCAGCCATATAGCGACGAGACCAGGTTAACACATAGACATTTTAATTACAGAGTACGAAAGAATTTCTTTAAATACATATTCCTTCATTACAGTATTTAAATATTAAAATAGAAAAGCTTGAAACAGAAGGCACATTTATTATCACCTTTTCGTTGGGGATTTTTAAAAAATGTCCATATTAACCCGCGAAAATACTTTCAGTCTTTGACTAAAGTATATTTTTACTATTTTTGTATGATTCATATTTTCTTTCATTTTCCCTTCCATGGGGTGGAAGCGCTGTCCACACGAAATGTGGAGTTGCCCCAAAAGCAACTCCATTTCCTCGCTGGACAGTGAAAGACGAACGTGTGGCGCAAGAGTAATGGTAAGTTTTCCCTCGCATTTTCATTATTTTGCAAGTATATCAGTTTTTGCCATTTGACAAAGGGGTCTAGAAATGTACAGATCTTTCTGTAATAGCTTGACACCTTCTCGATCTGTTTATTGCAATTGTGCGTTAAGCGAGGGCACCCTCCTGAGTGTCGAAACAAGATCGCGGAAAATTATCGTTTCAACACGAAATATGACAACCTCATCTGCAGACACGCCTTTTTTTCTTAGAAATAGTTATTTTAGGTCTTCATTCAGAGTTTAGGCTTTAATGCGTCGGTATTTTTTCAGTTATCGTCGAAAATTAAACTGTACATTTTATATTGTGTTGTGTTGAAACTGTCCATTGCGTTGAATGTTTACGTTGAAGTGACTGTCCATGGTGTTGCATGGATTTTAGAGCATGAACTGTCCAAATTCCACAGTTGTTGATACCCTTTCCCACAGACTTGGCAATGGAAACGGTATTTGTTGTGATGGATCCCCTAAATGCTATGTTAACACTATAACGATTCGCGCCACGATTGAAATCGTGGTCTTAATTGTGGACTAATCTTGGCAATCCTATCAAATCTTATCAGATCCTGAGGTCAGTCGTGGCAATCGTGTTGATCGTAGAAAAATGTTGGACGGTTAAAACATTTTCTACGATCAACACAATTTTATTGTCAATCGTGAGCATCGCATCAGATAGTATTGCATCATAACAAAGCGCAACATATCGCATCTAATCGTGCTTAGAAATCGTAGTGGTCGAAATAAATCGTGGACAAGACAAACACCACGCTCTGTTGAGATGTAATCGCGATCTGTCACGATCTCCCCACGATCTGTGACGATCTGTCTGGTCTCACTGCTCACGACCTGACACGAATGACTCACGAGCAGATACGAGTGAGTGAGTGAGTTAATATTTAACGTCACATCGGCAATATCTCAGCCATATCGTGACGAAAACAATTTATACAATATAAAGAGAAAACATTTTGAAGATCAAAACCTGTCGACGATGGACAGTAAAAATACTAGAGAATCACAGATATGAATAAAACTAGCGAGCAAAGCTAAAACATTTCAATTAAAGAGGACAATACAGTATAAAACACGGGCTATAGATCGCCAACAACTGAAGGTAGATCACCATACTAGGAACCATGGGGACTTACATTACTTTTGCTACCTGCATGGACCCTAGTTGGATTTTCACCATCCCTTCAGCCGCTGGCGATTGTAGGAAAATTTAGCAGTTACAAGAACAAAGATACTACGTTTAAAATATGGTAAATTTACATTTTAATTTGAAAGTTTTGGGACTTACGTACCCTCTCAGGAGGACAATAATTTTACGCTACTTCAACCCCCTTTGAGGGTACAGCCACTAACAATCTCAGTTACTAATATAAACTTCCAACAATAAAATATTTAGCTATTTACAGATCAGTCAACAAATCTAATTCTTTTAAAAATTCAACTATTAAATGATAATTAACAGTATAAAACAGATCCTTCAATGTTTTGACATTGAAATACTTATCCCTTTGTGATGGAATATTCAACACAGTCAAGCAGGACATGCTTGACTGTGATTCTTTCATCACAAGGGATGCAAAACGGAAGATCTTCGCCTTTCAGTAAATATTCGTGAGTATATCTAGAGTGGCCAATGCGACATCGTCGCATAATGACCTGTTCAACCCAAGTAGGTGTAACCAATATAAGGTTTTATTTCATGTAATTTATTTATACCTACTTGGGTGTTCCACTTCTTCTGCATCAGATCACGGATGTAGGTTCTAATGCTAGCTTTGTAATCAGGGCATGGGATCAGAAGTGGTGTCACAGATTTGTTAAGTGCTGCCTTGGCAGCAAGATCGGCCATTGTGTTCCCAGAAATGCCAACGTGGCTGGGTAACCAACAGAAGACGATGTCATTATATAATTCGATTATTTCAATTAAAAGTGGATGTTTGCAAGATAGATTTGTAATAGCCTGAAGGCAAGTCAGAAAATATTATATATTGTTTATGCTTAGGATGCCTTTGAATATATTTAAGAGCTGTTAAGATAGCGTTTGCTTTTGCTGTAAATATAGAGCTGTTATCCGGTATTCTAGAAGATATTGTTCTGGATCCAATGACAGTGGCACATGTCACTGCGCCACCGTCCTTGGACCCATCTGTAAATAAGGGTTTGTATGTATTATATTTATTTCTTAATTGAGTAAATTCTTGTTTATACTGTAATTCATTTGTTTCTAATTGTTTAAATGTAGTTAATGTTAGGTCAACTTGTGGCCTAACCAATTGCCAAGGCAGAGAAGAAAGAAGACGGGAAGGAGATATACCCAGCTCAATGTCGGCAGCAGAAATGAATGGTTTAATTCTTAAACCTAGAGGCGGAACAAGAGAAGGCTTTTTGTTGTACAAATCCAAACTGTGTTCAAACTGGTTAGCGACGGCTGTCCAGGCTTCAGAGATCACAGGTAGGCTAAACACAAATGCCTGTCAAACTTCTGGAACTATTTCTGAGATGGTGGGACCGCCTCCGTGGTGTAGTGGTTAGAGCGTCCGCCCGGAGAGCGGAAGGTCGCGCGTTCGATCCCCGACCGCGTCATACAAAAAGACGTTAAAATATGGTGCTTGTTGGTCCCTGCCTGGCGCTCGGCATTAATGGGTACAACAAGGTCTGGTCGTCTCGGAGTCAGTATGATGTGTCTGAGTGGGGTATTCATGCTTCACTGCGGTATGGTATCTCAGTGGGCTAGCACTATAAAACCAGCTTAAGTCTGGGCTAGGACAAGCAGCCGCACATACACATACACACGCATGCACGTCGTCATATGAGCGAAATATTCTCCAGGACGACGTTAAAGCAAATTTCACCTCACCTCTGAGATGGTGGACACTCCACACCTGAAGGCATACGCAAGGCACCCATAGTTGTCTGCAACCTCAAGGTGCCTAAGTGTGACTGCCAGTTTCATTCCAGGTGAAAGACGCTGCCTGAAACTGTTGACTTCCCTATCGATTGCTGGGGCCACCATCTGCAGGACGTCATGGAAGAGCTGTGGCGTTAACCTTGTGTAGTGTTGGAACGCTACTGGATCCTCCAGCCTTAAATGGGTGTCTAGGAGGCTGGAGAACTGTCCAAACTGTTATCCCCTCTCCTCTATGAGCCATGGTCGCACGCGGGAGTGCCTGACTGCAGCTCTCCCGGCCCTATGTGGTTGGAGTTGTAGCTGGTCTGGCTGCTGCTCGTCTGTCATTTGGATTTCTGCTTAAACAACGGCCATTGACTTGTCCACATCACTGGTACCAACGGTTGGAACAAAGGAAGTCATTATTGTATTTGATTTCGCACATTCAACATTGGTTAGATGTTCCTTGGTTTCCAGATGCTTAGTGATGTTCTTTACCCGAATGTGCAATACCAATATCTGAATGATAGTATGAACAATGTACATACTTTGGAATAACCTTGGCCCCGTTTCACAAAGCTCTCGTAGCGCTACAACTATCGTAAGTCATTGTTACAGTAAAGTAAGTACGAATGCTACGAGAAAGGTTACGAGATTTTAGGCTTACGAGAGCTTTGTGAAACGGGGCCCATGACTTGGTTATACCTGGGGTAGATGTATATTTGTTCTTCTCATCGTACATGTTGGGAATTTTTTTACATTAAATCCCTTTCGAACAAACTGCAATATGGGTGTACAGGCGTACTTGATCATACAAAATCGTAATAAATACTCCAAAATACGCCAGGTAGGCAGATCTACAACAAAACTTTCTTCTTCACAACAAATATCTCTAGAATAACGTTTGATGTCATGACGGTTAAAACTACAAACTGTCAGATCCTGGATAGTAAAATCACAAGGCAATGGACAGTTTGTTTGCTAAATGTGAGCAACTCCATATACAATGTACAGTTAAAAAAATACTGACGCATTTAAGCCTAAACTCTGAACGAAGACCTAAAATGACAATATATAAGAATTGACAGCCAAAAAAGGCATGTCTGCTGATGAGGTTGTCATATTTCGTGTTGAAACGATCATTTTCCGCGATCTTGTTTGGACACTCAGGAGGGTGCCCTCGCTGAACGCACAATTGCAATAAACAGAGAGGGTGTCAAGCTATTACAGAAAGATCTGTACATTTCTAGACCCCTCTGCCCGATGGCAAAACCTGTTACACTTGCAAAATAATGAAAATGCGAGGGAAAACTTACCATTACTCTTGCGCCACATGTTCGTCTTCACTGTCCAACGAGGAAATGCTTTTGGGCAACTCCACATTTCGTGTGGACAGCGCTTCCACCCGGTGCCTTCAGTAGCGCATTTTCGTCTTAATCGTAAATATTTTCATTATCAATGTACGCACCTGACTAAATCTTAAACCCGAACTGCTCTGAGACAATTCAAATGTCTCCACTTGTCTCCCAAGGATGTATCTTTTATAAACTTCTATTTTATATCACATGTAGTGACATTGTGTATATTACCAGGGTTAGGCAATGAACTTAATTTGGGGGTGAGTGAGTGAGTTATAGTTTTAGCAATATTCAGCTATATGGCGGCGGTCTGTAAATAATGGAGTCAAAATCAGACAATCCAGTGATCAACATCATTAGCATAGATCTAAGCAATTGGGATACGATGACGTGTCAACCAGGTCAGCGAGCCTGTGAGTCGCCTCTTACGACAAGCATGGGTTACTGAAGATCAATTCTAACCCTTAATTACATCTCTGTGTGCATCTGACATGTTGCCATTAGCTCATTTTCATATGGCCAAGTGGGGCGGTGGGGTAGCTTAGTGGTTAAAGCGTTGGCTCGTCACACCGAAAACCCGGGTTCGAATCCCCACATGGGTACAATGTGTGAAGCCCACTTCTGGTGTCCCCCGCCGTGATGTTGCTGGAATATTGCTAAAAGCGGCGTAAAACCAAACTCAGTCAGTCAGTCATATGGCCAAGCCATTGTTCTGTTGCCACACCACTGACCATGTTCTCCATGCAATAAACCCTTTTTGTTAAAAATTAAACAGCAAAGCATCGCATTAATATTTAAGTTCAAATTGCCAAAGTTCTTAAACTGAAAGTCTGAAAGTCAAAATATTCATATCTGACAAAGGAACACATGAAGCTTTGAGATAACATCAGTTGTCTAAATGTGTCTGGAGCAAGTACAATGGACACCTGTTCTTTATCTGAACACAAAGAGCAGCGTAAGACGTTCTGCAACAAATGATTGTCGTCTACAGTCACAACAAAAACTAACAATTATTTATGTTTTAACACTGAAAACAAAACCCTCACCTGTGCCATATTCAGGGATTATTGTTACAAAATGATTTTGTTATCAATTTTGTTTAGAATTGGGAATTATCAAAACTCCTATTTCCATAATTTCTGATTTAGTGAAGATTGCATAAAATAGCAGAAATATATTTAACTAAGCATTAAGTACACTTCATCTTCATTTGTCTCGGTAAGCAAAGTTAAAGTCACCTCAAACAAAACATCACTTACGCAAAGCAACATGATCTGAAAATATTTACTGACAATTACTGTAGATGGTTGACGAAAAAGATCGATATTTGGAAATATCGACGATAGGAAGGATTATTAACAAGTATCGATGTGGAAATTGTGTCATCGATAATATTTTACATAAACTATTCTGACAAAGTTTTAAATTATACAGTCAATACGCAAAGTTAATTCTTTATTTACGGATCACTTCTAAATTATGTTCAGCACAGTTTTTTTTGGGGGGGGTAATCCATACAAAAATGTGTCAACACGCACCTGTGATGTGAAATATGTTAATTTCTTTCGAACATATGTGCATTTTTGAACAAATTTCCCTTCTAATATTTATCGATTATCAGTTGATATTAAAGATCATTGCTCTCTATGATCTATATCAATAGTCAGCCCTAGCTATCGATTTGAGGCAAAATATTCCCAACCCCAGATTTATGAATTCATGATTATCAAACACATGGCCAACGGCTTGACGTATGTATATTATGGCTGGTTATCGATTTGGATAAAGTGATTGGTAATAGTTAATAAATACTGATCTAGTATCGCTACATATCGGCAAAGTAATTGGGTGAAAAAGAAAACAACCTATTTCATCCTTGTCCATGTCCCTGTGTGGTGACATCCTTATTTAAGGATAAGCAACAAAACCCACGTTCTGGGGCCGTATTTACAGTATAACAAAATATAAACCCACGTTCTGAACATAAATTGAAAGCGGCCCACTGATAAAGATGGTTTAGTCGCCTCTTACGACAAGTATGGGTTACTGAAGACCAAACCAAACTAAAGACGTAACTTTTGAATAATACTCGCAACAGTTTGTTTAATTCAATTATTTATATAATTATTTGTGTATTTATTTATTCATTCATTTGTGTGTGTGTATATGTGTGTGTGCGTGTGTGCGCGCGCGTAAATTGTATCCATATTTCCTCAACAAAATTTGAGCAAGATATTATCGATGACGATTTTCATGTCAATAATAGTAAATAATTCTTATCATCGACACTATATCTGATTATCAGCTTTTTTAGCCAGCCCTGCTGATATCGTCAACAGAAACCACCCCTGTCAATAAGAACAGTTAGCAGTACATGTTGACTGCTTCTCTAGCAGATGACAATTTATTAGTACTGGTAGCACATCAACGAACTGACAGTCAAAATAACGATTAGTATGAAATATGTTACGTATTGAAATAAATTTCAATCGGGGCGTTAAAGTTTTCATGATAACTCAACTCCGGTGCAATCTCTCACGTGTAACGGAGTTGAAGACTCAAGGTAAACTCACTCACTGAAGACTCAAGGATAAAAAGGGAGACCACTCTGGTTAAGTTAACTCTCAGTGTTTTATTCAAGTTACCACTGCTTCTACATGGCATGATCTTTCATCAAGTAAATAAACATTTGAAGTGATTTTTTATCAGAGTGGGCAGAAATGACCTCTGAACGGCATACCTGCCAACTCTCATGTCTTTGGCTTGGGACTCACTCTTGTATTACACACATCACGCTCTCAGGACAAAACTGATAAATCTCACGCCAAACATTTGCACGCACATTCTGACCGCTTGACATCACACATATAGGTCTGAATACATCGTTTTCAGTGACCTTTCTAAAAAGGAGATTTGCGTCAATAGTCTATTGAAGTACATTAACTTTTAAGACTGATAAAAAGTTCAAACTCTTTTCCTACTGATACCATGAAGGTAAGGGAAAAGTCCAAGATCAAAATTCTTTGTTTGTAGAGGCCACATGACCTCATATACAAATTTTCTGTGGACATAATACACCCTTCAAAATAAAATAATAATAAAAAGGAACCATAACGTATTCTTAGAAGAATTTATTGTGTTATAGTTTGAGAGCAATTATTTCATGTAATTTCAATAGTAAAAGGGTCAAAATGCACACGTCCATAGGCAAAGAGTTCCCTAATAAAACATGTAGATCTGTAAACTGTATAACTTTTTGTCGGTTTAACTGTATAAAATGACTGTTGAGTTAGAAATGATCTTTGGTAACCCATGCTTGTCGTTAGAGGCGACTAACGGGATCGGGTGGTCAGGCTCGCTGACTTGGTTGACATATGTCATCTTATCCCAACTGCGCAGATCGATGTTCATGCTGTTGATCCCTGGATATTGGCTTGTCAAGACTCGATTATTTACAGACTGTCCCCATAAAGCAGGAATACTGCTGAGTGCGGCGTAAAACTAAACTCACTCACTACTGTTGAAGAAATAACTAATAATGAATATATGGGGGTAATGGACTGACTGACTGAGTTTTACGCCGCTTTTAGCAATATACCAGCAACATCACGGCGGGGGACACCAGATATGGGTTTCAAACATTGTGCCCATGTGGGGATTCGAACCCGGGTCTTCGGCGTGAGGAGCCACCGCTTTAACCATTAGGCTACCCCACCGCCCGGGGGTAATGGAATATGTATATGTATAAAGTATGTATGATTAATAGTCATCAATAAATACTATCCTATTTTCTATCATTCAAGACGGAAATGAATCTAGTGACGAGGATTTCCCTGGCGTCGAAGTGGCACCAAGAAAAAAACGTAGGACGAAAGATGAATGAGATGAACGATTCTTACAAAAGCAAAATATTTCACCTGCTTGTTAATGATAAATGAACAATAATTTATTACTGACCGTTTCACTCACTATCAGCGACAATGCAGCTCATTCACTTAAACATCAAATTGGCACGTTTCTGCACTCATTTATTACCTTGGGTGTGCCCCGAGTTGGTATAACGCGACACGTGTCATTGGTACTGGTATAGAATACATGTCCGTAGGTTTGTCTGCAATGAATTATTTGTATCGTTTTCTATTTGACATGTTCTGAAAACAATCTGGTCAAACGACCCTGGTCGGAAAGCGAGAAAGCTGGCGTTCTCAAACATTTCGAGAGAAACATCATTTTAAAGAAACTTTCCGGAAAACGGGAGAGTGACCGGTGCCTATCACAAGAACCGTGTCTGAGACAGCGTACGTGGCTAAACGTCAAGGACTTTGTTAGGAACCGTTTTTCGGCAAAGAAATTTCATTAACAAATGAATATGCACGTGACAGTGTATATCATTGCGTTAGAATTGATCAAATACAAACAATTTACATTGAACATGTTTTCTGTAGCTTGTCATATCGGGGGATGTTTGTTATTAATACAATTTATACAAAAACAGCTACGAATGTAGATATTGAGATATATATTGATGTTCTGTCGCCATGTTAAAAGGTCTTTATTTGTAGAGGCCACATGACCTTCTGTACAAATATTTAGTGGACATAATATACTCTTATAAAAGAAACGCATTAGTCATTTTTGGGAGAATTTATTGTGTTAGTTTAAGAGCAATTATTTCATGTAATTACAATGGTAAAAAGGTGAACATTCTATAGACAAAGAGTTCGCCAACACAACACAACTTTATTGTTGTCTTTCTGTTTATTTGTGTCCACAAGATGGCGTCAAAGTCGGTACTTTATATGGCCACCATTGGCAGCAGTTACTGCTCGACACAGACAGGATCAGTCGACGAAGCCCCGTTGTCATAATGGAACAACTCCCTCTGTCGGCCCATAATCGGAAGTACGTGACGTGCAAGGATTTCGTTGATGTACCGATTTACTGTAAAGAATGTGACGTGCAAGGATTTCGTTGATGTACCGATTTGCTGTAAAGTATGTGACGTACAAGGATTTCGTTGATGTACCGATTTGCTGTAAAGTATGTGACGTACAAGGATTTCGTTGATGTACCGATTTGCTGTAAAGTATGTGACGTGCAAGGATTTCGTTGATGTACCGATTTGTTGTAAAGTATATGACGTACAAGGATTTCGTTGATGTACCGATTTGCTGTAAAGTATGTGACGTACAAGGATTTCGTTGATGTACCGATTTGCTGTAAAGTATATGACGTGCAAGGATTCCGTTGATGTACCGATTTGCTGTCAAATTCCCCCCTGACCCACCATATATCTTTGTGCTGGATATCGCACCCCACACCATGACACTGTCTCCACCGAATTTGTCGATCTGTCGAATGTAATTGGGGTCAAAACGTTCATTTCTTCGACGATAAACCCGCTGTCTTCCATCTCGCCGGTAAAGAAGAAATCGTGATTTATCACTGAACCAGACTCGTTTCCAGTTTCTAGTTCCGGACTCTACGACACCACCTCAAGCGATTGCGCCGATGGAAAAACAGGGTGACAACTGGTCTTCTTGGACGATTCGCCACTCCACGCAATCGATTCCTGACATTTTGGTCGGAAATTCTTCTCAAACCAGGGATTTGTTATGCAGTCTCCACGGCTATGGCAAGACGATGACGCAAGTGAGCAACCCGGATGTAGCCGTTCTGGGCTTGGGTAGTAGCTCTTGGACGGCCGCTTCTCGGTCGACCTTGGGCGGAATTGGTCTGCAGGGAACGACCTCAAATTCGAGATATGGTGCTCTGATGAATGTTGAAATGTCGGGCAAACTGCAGACTGCGACTCCCCAGCTTCAAGGCGACCCATGGCGATGTTGCGATTGACACGCGGATGCACACATGTACCACTGTCATTGTTAGGACATCTGTGTATACAAGGAGGGTGAGGGGCGTTCAGGTCAGTACCTTGTGACACCACCCCTTGCAGCCGTCACTTCTCGACACCGCCTTGGAAGGGACTGCGCAAGTCGTTTGATTTGTGTTTGGTGAATCCTACGCCATTCCTCCTGCAACGCGTTGGGAAGCTCTGCAAATGTCTGAAGAAGATGATTGGTCAGCAGGAACTGTACTAATTGTGATATCAAAAACCACTAAATCAGAATCTAATATTTGTTTTAATTTACCTTTTATTACCTTTACAATATCTTACATTCCTAATTTTCTATTACACTAAACCTCCGTCAAACAATCTAACAACCAAATGGTTACCACTACCTAACTATTTCAAGGCGTGCGGCCTTATCAACATTTCGAAACGAACTAAAGTACTGTCGGAAATGCTAGAAAAATGCTTTTTGAGTTATATTTAAAATTCAGGAGGTATTACAGTTACTTAAATAACAAATATCACTTTAAGAACCATCTACCTAATGTAGACCGAGGGAATAAATTTTGAGACATGCACTAAAATGTGTTTTTACTGATAAAAATACCAAAAACAATGGGTAGTGGGACGTTATTTGATACAAACATTAACTGCCTGTGTTACGTCATCAGCATGCACGGTATCGACAGGTGAAATTGACACCTGAGCACACGCTCGGGCGAGGGGTCATCTCAATAGATGTTTTCTTCAAAATGTTGAATATGTGTATGTATAGTATCCTGACTGACTGAGTTTGGTTTTACGCCGCTTTTAGCAATATTCAAGCAACATCACGGCGGGGGTCACCAGAAATGGGCTTCACTCATTGTACCCATGTGGGGATTCGAACCCGGGTATTCGGCATGACGAGTCAACGCTTTAACCACTAGGTATGTATAGTATACGTAGTGGTTTTACGTTTTGAAATAAACATACGAATTACTGTACATTGGAAAGAATCCTATCACTTGTGTTATCTTATCGATTAATTGTAGAAATGTGCAACGTTTTAATAAATGTTTTGCATGTCAACAGTATATTTCATTGCAAAAATATGGATGTAATTTGGTCAGTTTAATCTAGTTGTGAACATTGGCCAAAGATTTAACGAAGTCACTGGTGTAGCTTCTTTTGAATATATATATTATTATTCTTCTAAAGTTTGTAGACCGCCCGTCTAAGTACTCCCTTGTCAAAGTTGTCAAGGATGGTTGTACGTCCTGGTTTTGCTTTTGAGACGGCCCCTGTCTTGGCTGATTTGTTTACATTATTGTAAACTTGTTGGTAAGACATACCAACAGCTCTACAAGTTCTGTAACAAACCATTTCTAAACTAATGAAAGGTTTACCTCTGTCTTTTTCAAGCACAAAAAAACTTATAAACCTTGGCAACAATCGACTGCAAATAGTTGGCCATAGTGGACGCTGTGATAAAGATGTGCATGCATGACGGGAAACTTATTTATCAAGACTTAACATTTATATTAATATTTCTCCAATAAAGAAACGATAATTAAGTAAAGTAACACAAACATTCAACATTTATTTGTTTAAGAAAAACGTTAATTCATATTTTTACACCACCTGTATTATTAGCATAAATTTAAAGACTATTTCAGATTTCTGTTGTTGAACTCTGAAAAAATCTGAAGTTGTTGTTTTGGTACCAAATTCTCTCCTGTAAACTGCCCTTTAAATGCATGGGAATGTTAAATCGATTGAAAAAAAATTAGGTACACTATAGGCGCGTTGATATATTGACAACATAGTACATTTATCACCTTTATAAAGATATATGGTCAAAAATCATTTTTCTAGCATTTCCGACAGTACTTTAACTACAATTTCACTTCGAACTCAACACGTGGAGAAAACGCATGCTTTTTGCTTGCTCGAGCTTTCCGCGAAGTAAGTTGTTGTCAGGTGTGTTTTCGCGAACTGTTCGTATGTACACAAACTGAAACCTGGTAACCTGTCTGGTTAACAGTAGTGAATAAATCAGAACAATACATTTGTGTGGACAGTCCTTTTGTCCAATGATGACGTTTGCGGACGCATCGATCAAGTTCGTCCTAAAGATGCTCGATCAGGTACAGATCAGGCGATATGGAAGGCGGGGAGGGTAGTTTGCATTGGAGAGATAGGCACCTGTTTCATGAGCTGTGTGGGGTCAAGCGTTGTCGTGTTGAAACAGCTCCCTCTGGCGGTGGTTAAAAAGTGGGAGGTTGTGAGGTCGTAGGTTTTGGTCGATGTAGCGAATTCCTGAAATATTGCCTTGAACCACCACTAGCTCTGATCTACTCGTGTATGATATGATCCCCCACACCATGACGCTATCATCACCCAAAACCATATGGTGTTTTACTGATCGTTAAGCCAGGTGCAAAGTTGAATACACGGTTGTTAAAGCTGGACTTTGAGAGATGGACTTTGTAGATCGTGTTCAATTTACGAGGCCCATTCCAAATTGGAACCAAGGCCTGGTCAAACAAGGGTGATGCAGCGTGAGACGAAACCGAGGTGGCAGAAACCACGGACAGAGCTGATGTGTGCATGATTTCTGTGTCGTTGAACAGTGGCCATTATAATTTCTCACGGAGATTTCATTTTTTCTACCGCTTCTGAACACAAACGTTCTAAGCTCAAAACCAGCATCATTCATTGCTCAATATGTGTGGCTCTGAGACAGTGTGCATTGTACTTATTTTTAACAATATGCATTGCACAAGATTGTATTCATGAATCTAGAAAACTGCACCAAGTGTTCTCAAGATTTGGTGTTGCCATTGCCTCTTTTGATAGTGATTAAACTGTAATAGGCTCCTCTGCCCAGTGACAGCTGAAGTTGACTAGTGTAGGGTATAGGACCTTGTGTTGTGTATTTTTGTGTATAGGTTCTATGAATCAGGTCTTATTGTTGGAAAAAACATAACAAAGAGAAACAGAGAAAACTCAATGATTTATTTACAAAACGTCAACGTAATTAACCAACACCCTAACTCCCCAATATACCAAGCAACCAAACACCTAACACCTAACGAGACATGGCGCTGATTTCAGAGCTAATGTCCAAAAATATATGTATAAATTCCCTATGAAAAACCCAGCAATCCACACCTTCCAGTTCAAGGAATCTAAAACAATAACCCTAAAAGGCTATCTACTTGGTCTGGAGTACCAGGACTCAAGCACCCGAAGTAAGACTTAATGTCCTCGCCTCTGGTGAACCAGTGGGCTAAAGACAAGGAGTACTGTGAAGTCATTCCCTTTATCATGTTTATAGGGCTAGAGGCAGGCAGTGCATGTGCTGCACATGTCAGGCAGACCACACCAACTTGCTGGGTGTGTTGTGGCTATGCATACCAGCATAGCCGGGAACACACTAAAACCCCATGTTACTGTAACCTAACCCAATAGAACTAGAACTTAACACAAAATATCCCAAATTACCACAAAACCATGATTCCGCAGAAGTGTCTATTTTACTGACAAAAAAAAATCAACGGGGCAAGCATTACCGTTGCCAGAAGCGGACCTCCGCTTATCGGACGCCACTTTATCACTTTGAAGACAACCCTGACAATTGTTTCAGTTTTGTTTCAGTGTGACATGCTAGTCATCATTTTTCCCATTTATAGTAACTGTTTGTGAAATTCTATGTCCAAGTGATGGTTTGCCAGTTCGTACCATATACACAATAAAGAAGGATAACAGTGAGTGTGAGTTGGGTTTTAAGCCGGCTTTAGCATTATTCCAGCAATATCACGGCGGGGAACACCAGAAATGGGTTTCACACGTTGTACCCATATAGGGAATCGAACCCGGGCCTTCGGCTGACGAGCAAACGCTTTAACCACGGGGTTATCCCACCGTCCCGAAAGATAACAGGATTTGTGGTTAAATGAAGGAAGATATGTGGAAATCTGCTGTATATCTTTATGTTCCGATGGTCAAGAAAACCCATTTTCAGGGCAGTTTTAGTTTCCAATCCAGAAGGTCATTGGCCGGTCTAAACTGTTCGTCTTCAACAATATCAATATCTCTGTCGATGTCGCGCAAGTAATGGTTTATTGTCGACATCGCCCTTTTCACGAATGTTTGTGGTACTCGGCAGCTCGATTGGGGGACATGTTTCAGATCTTAGAGAAATGTTCTTCTGTTGGGCTTCAGCATGTACTTGCCCTAATTTCATGCTTTGGTTTTCAGGTGACATTTCTTTCATATTAATGTGGCCACTGCTTCACCCGCACAGCAAAATATAGATTATATTTAAGCATGTGAATTGTGCTAAAACCATTTATTTGTGTTATTTCGCCCATAAAAAGCTATACCCTATTATGAAATAGGCCCTTGACCAAGTGATTAAAACATAACTTGGAGCTCAGTCTCCCTTCGACCAAATTAAGAGCGTATCATTGAATGTTTCGAACGTCAGCTATAGGTTTAGCAGACAAATTCTAGATAATAATCTACAATTTAATATATTCTCAATCAAGAGTTGACTTTTCACTTTATATTGGCCACAGTCAAATTTAGAAACGACCATGCGTTACGGTACTGGATGGTATGCATGTCACAGGCTGGACATGGTAATGCCGAGCACGTCCATCAAGTAGTCCGCCAGGGAGCGGGGGCACATTTGTATGTAAACCTGAACTGAAAAACCTGATTTGTTAACCAATAAAACATCACGTAATCACTTGCAATTTAATGATTTGCAAAATATACGACTAAGGCTAAATGACAATCACATGTCCAACCTGATATGCCGTAAGAGGCGACTAACGGGATCGTGTGGTCACTGACTGGTCAGGCTCGCTGACTTTGCTGACACCTGTCATCGTATCCCAGTTGTGTTTGTCTGGTCCAGACTTGATTATTTACAGACCGCTCAATGTGACTCCTTTTCCATTTAAAGGAAATGCTTGTATTTATCTAACTTATATATATTCAGGGACTAAGCGTTAGTCTAACTCAGCAGTAAGTCTTCAGTATAAAGTATGGTTTGACATAACATTAGGTTTGGTCGCAGAGGCTGGTAAAATCACAATGCCACACCCAGATTCTACAAAGTCCCCCAGAGGTTGTTACAGCATACAGGCAAAGCCTCTCGTGTCCCGTTGCAACCATTCTGGAATATTATTCAGAATTACACCCAACCACCATTCTCTTCCCACAGATGTTACTCAAGTCATATCTCCCCACGATACGTGACTTGTGGGAAGAGAATGACCCTACCATATGTTTTTTCTGCAGCCTCGCTAACATACCAAGGATTCGATTTGGTACACTTTGAAACCACAGGGTCACGCCTTCCCAAAATGAGGAAAGTAATATCCACAGAATGGAATCTGAGCACAGGGTACACCAATCACATCATATACCTCTACTCTTCAGTTGTGTAAGGTGCCAAGAATCAGACATCCCAGACTCTATCTCAGTCATACAACCAGGTTATAGTCATCCAAACAGTCAGAATCTCTCCTACCGCATCTTTTCAAATTATCAGTTTCAACGTCATGGTGAACAATTACTTCCGTGAATAGATCAAGGTCACCAGGACGCGGCCATTATGACCCCCAAATAAACAAAAACAAAACAAAACAACAACAACAACAAACCAAAACAACCCCAAAAACCAAACCAAAAACAAAGCAAAAATAATTATGTACAAAGTAAGTGACCCCCTGCATGTCAATCAATTACACCCCCCCACCCACACCTCCTACATGTGTACAAAATTGATGACCCTGTACATAACATTGGAGATAAACCTACTGTGTTTTGAATTTAGAGGCAGTATATATAAACGGATTTATTATAGCTTTAAATCTCCAATTCTCATCTGTTGCTTACTCTCTCTTCAGTTCCCAATTGCGTAGATCGATGCTCAAGCCGTTGATCACGGGATTGTCTGGTCCAGACTCGATTATTTACAGACCGCCGCCATATAGCTGGAGTATTGTTGAGTGGGGCGTAAAACTAAACTCACTCACTCACTCCTAACTCTCTCCCGCTTTCTTTCACACTCTAATTCTCTCTATCTATTTATTTCTCTCTCGGTCTCTTTTTCTCTCTCTATCTCTCGCACCCCCTATCTCTTGTCAAAACCCGTATATTTCAAAGACTGGAGTATCAACGTCGAGATCCTTTTGAACTCCCCTCAACATAACACTTTCAATATACTCTGTCTCTCCCTCTCTCTTTTGTCGTTCTCTAAGTCTCAGGCCTTCCATACAAACGGTGAACAAATCATCAAAACCGAACTCTTATACACCAATACAGAACAAAAATCACCAAAATAGGAAAATAAACTTCCAAAACTGCAACAATATCCTCTAAAACAGAAACACACGCTCTGTAATGGAAAACTAATCGTTTGAAATGGAAACAAAACTCGCGTATCAGCTGCACGAGCGCCCGAGAACGGTCGGCGAGCGTACAAAACGGCAGTCATAGCATCACAAAACGGCAGTCATAGCATCCCGAAACGGCATAAAAATCATCAGAGATATGGCGGCCAGCGGAGACTATCGGGCTTTGGTCAATCATGTTTTTCGTCACTATGAGTCTCACTCTCAAGCTTCCTTGCTCTCTCTCTCGCTGTCCAGCTGACTCTCTCTCTCTCTCTTCTCTGTCTCTCTCTTCGCTCTGTCTCTCTTTCTAAACCCTTCTGTTTTCTTTCTTTCCAAAACTCTCGTTCTCCCTTACTCTCTCTCTCTCTCCCTCTATCCCTCTCTCGCTCATGCTGTCTAACTCTCTATCACTCTTCCTCTGTCTCCAACTCTCTCTCCAGTTCCCCCTGTCCCTCTCTGATTCTCTCTCAACGTCAGGGACAAGGGTTACAGTATACTCAACGACAGACACGAACAGCCGGTGACAACGTGGCCAGGCGTGACAGATGTGGTGTTGACGATACATGTACTATAATCAATCTTCGCGTCTCAAAAGCAACAGCGCTATATGTAACGGGCGATAAAGCAAGAAAACGAAACGACTGTAGCTATGACTCGATAATCAGACTAACGGGATCGGAGGACAGCTGGACTTGCTGACTTGCTGATGAATGGGCATCGTATTCCAAATACGTAAATGGATGCTCATGAATCAGTCCAGAGGAATTTCTGGTCCAGTCGTATATAGCTGGAATATTAATATTGCTAAGTGTATGATGAAATACAATATACCCTAGTTATAATGCCACCGTTCGTCAGGGAGAAATGACATCATATCAACGGTGGCATTATAACCAGGTAGGACAGTTAGAGACCCTTTGGTTTAAAAGAAAACATGTCATTACTTGTTGATCAGTTTTTTGTCAGTTACATAGCACATGCACACTTGCACATAAATGCAAAATATATTTTGTTCTAATGAATACACAGATAATTCAAATGAAACATTGATCTACAATGATTTAAAGAAATATTTAACTGATGCTTACTTAGTACGACAATGGCCTTGCAGGGCTTGCAGACTTTCAGAACATTTGCGGACAGGTTGTTCATATCCTGTCTGCTGCCAAATGAGTTTAGTCAATTAATGTGAGTCATGTCAATTAACCAATAAATGTATGTATACTACATGCAGCCAGTGTAATCGGCATTATAACTACGTGAAAATTACTTTTGTTCCAAAACCATTGGCAAATGGCATTATATCTAGGGTGGCATTATAATCAGGGTATTGTAAGGGCCAGAAATCCGTTCTAGCAAAAACATGGCATTATATCGGGGGTGTCACTATAACCATTGGCATTATAACCAGGGTGCACTGTAATTGTCTGAATGATTGACTGAAATTATCCCCGCCCGACAAAAAAACCCGATGCAACCATGATTTGTTCAAAGTTTTAACATGTTGAATAGATTTACAAGTCAAACATTACATTAAAAGAAAACAAAAACAGCAAACACTGAATATTTATAGTATAAGAAAATTATATTGATGATAATAGTAGTAGGTTACAGAAATATATGGAAGGTAATATGAAACTACGTGGTTATAAATGTGATATCACCATCCGAATGTTTGCAACTGTGGTGAGATATATACTTTTAAATGCATGATACGCATATGTGACTGAGTGAGCAGTTGTAATGCGAATGATATTTAGGACTTGGAAATTTGTTGTTGAGCCGATTTGATCCAAAGAGAGGAGATGGTAATGAGAAATATGGTCATGATAGTTTTATAACGTGTATACTAAAAACAGAAGTAATACATTGCATCATAGTTAATATAGAACATTTTGTTTGCTGGTGGATTAAACACGTCAAATACAACTATAGCATAAAAGAGATTCAGTTTACATGGATAACCACTTCTATATAATCTATTACATCTATAGAGATTTCGTTGTGGACTCGTCCAGCATTATCAAGAGTGGGTGGGTGAGTGAGTTTAGGTTTACACCGCTTTCAGCATTATTCCAGCAATATCACAGCGGGGAGACCAAAAAAGGGCTTCACACGTTGTATTCATGTGCTTCTTATTGGATGTAGTTGGGCTGTGCAATATTACCGGTTAACCGGTATATACCGGTACGGTATCTCGCCATACGATTATCGCGATATGGTTCAGATTCTGCAATATATTGGGTCATCCCAACACATGTTTATATTGGAGTTGAATCTGAATAAATCACTGACATTCAGTAACAATAATTACATACCTCATTGAAGTGCACTCTGTTGAAGCAAACAACATTGACATGGAAATTATGTTATACTATTACCGTTATCATTATGTTCGCAATCCTTTGTTGCAATACAGTATTTCAATTAAACATTTGACATTAAGGCTCCATATCATTTCATTTATCTATAAACCATTGGAATACAGCCATACACAGTGGGGACGGGGAGCCTGGAACTATGGTGTAACAGCAACTAAGAAGATGTTGGGCAGAATCCTTCCAGTCAATATATCACAATATATGTATTGCAATATCTCTTAAATTCTTGCAATAAATCGCAATATGATGAGAATCGGGACAATATCCAGCCCCAGCGAGGACACCTTACCAGCGAAACAAACGAACCAAATAACGCTGATCCTGATGAATACACTGGGAACGGGCTTAGCGAGGTTTGAGCTATCAATCGGTAACGTGAATGTCCCAGGCTGTCAACCTCAGTTGATTCAGTTATCCTTTTGAAGCAAGGTATGGTGGTGTTTGCACATGTTATTTAGGCCATAACTGTACTATCGTTATCATGAAACAACCCTCTCGTTCACTCTCCTACCCAGAGTTCCATGCGGCCAGCCAGCATAGTACCTCTGCCACAGGCCAGAAAGATGTGAAGATTCGTAACATCTTGCACCGTCAATTCAATATAATGTACATATTTCTTAAGTCTTTTATTTTTGACGAGTCTACACATCTAATTAAACATCTTTGTTTGGTTTAGTTTCACTGAGAAAATATCCTGAAACATGTAACACTATTCCGATTTGCGTAGCGATACTTTGTTTACATAGGTTGTACGGCTCCACGTGCTGTCATCGAAGCCAACAGAGAGCAAACGATGCAGCCAGTTTGATATCAAGGTATGTACTGTCATAAACCTTACTGTCGCGGTTGTGGAAGAATATATATGTAACAATGTAAAACATTATGAAGAGCGCGCCGAAAAGCTTGCGTAAGGCCAGTCTCTTCTTATTATGAATATGCACGTTTGTTTACAAAAAAAAAAGAAAATGTCCGGTCACGTGATATGCAAATTAGCCTGTGGCAGTGATGTTATGCTAAGTCATCGCTGCGCCGGATAGTCTATAGAGAATACTACACGAGGTCTCATTACATACGATTTATACGAAACGAGCGTTCTTCCTAGGGTATCTGACCGAGCGAAAGCGAGGTCAGAAACCATAGGAAGGTCACGAGTTTCGTATAATTCGTATGTTATTAGACCGAGTGGTAATTTATGTATTAGCCACGTCTAACATGCATTAAATTGACAAAACAGCGTATTTTTGTTATTGTTATAGTTTCAAACCGAAACCGGTTTCATAAAGAGGTTGCAGAAGAATGTTCTTCTGTAATACACTTTTTGCATGACGTCACACTGTAATGACGTCACTACGCCTTTGCTCGTCTGTCCCCTTGGTAACCTAAGTCACGATGCATGTCAGTTGTCATCACCTCGTACAGCCTCCTACATTAAACTACTCCGTAGCACCCCGTTTCTTAGTTTGCAGTTGCTTCACCCGGCTAACCTCACTGGTGGAAACTTATGTTTATGTTTTTCGACGCATATGTCTCAGTTCCACTCACAATTAAACAGCGACACGGCAACGTCCGAAATGTTTACATTCCCAAAATGCATATAAGTTGTAGAATGAATGAATTTACGTGTTTGTTATGAATGAACAAGTAGTTCCGTCACAATTGACTTAATTGAGAGGTCATCGGTTATCCAATCAAATCGCTAGAATCTCAGGTCAAGTCGTTACGACACAGGTCAGCGCGATACGACACTCGTGTGACGTACGAATATAGAGAATACCACCCTCGGTCTCATTACATACGTATTATACGAAAAGAGTGTCCTTCCTACGGTATCTGACCGAGCGAAAGCTATACGAGTTTCGTATAATGCGTATGTAATGAGACCGAGTGTGGTATTTTATTTATTACCCACGTCTTACATTCATTAAATTGACAAATTAGCGTATTTTTGTTAATATTTTGGTTTCAAACCGAAACCGGTTACATAAAGAGGTTGCGGAAGAGTTTTGTACTGTAGTACAATATTTGCATGACGTCACACTGAAATGACGTCACTGCCATGGTAACCGACGTCACGATGCATGTCAGTTGTCATCGCCTCGTACAGCCTCCTACAGTAAACTTCTCCGTAGCACCCCTTCATTCGGCTAACATCACTGGTGGAGACTTTGCGTTTATGTTTTTCGACGGATATAATGTCTCAGTTCGACTCACAATATTAAACAGCAACACGGCAACGTTCGCAATGTTTACATTCCCACAATGCATCTAAGTTGTAGAATGAATGAATTCACGTGTTTGTTATGAATGAACAAGTAGTACCGTCACAACGTGACCTAACTGAGAGGTCATCGGTTATCCAATCAAATCGTTAGAATCTCAGGTCAAGTCGTTACGACACAGGTCAACTCGATACGACACTCGTGTGACGTACGAGATTAGTATGCTACTACCCATACGTTGACCACTTGGTAGCCCAGCGGATAAGTGCACTTTTTTCACTGAATTGTGCACTTTGTGTTACAAGCATGAAACTTGGCATGATTGTAGCTTATACCATTCTAACTGAATAAAGATCGAGAGGCCTCGCAGATTTTTTATATTTTCCATAATTTGGGGGGAAAAAGTGAAAAAATATATTTTTTTATACTATTTTCGTCATAACTTTTTACAAAATTCTCCAATTCTCATAAGACATATATCAAATTGTAGGAAATCCATAGCTGGTCATTTTCCATCTATACATGTCTTTTTATCTTTAACGGTTAGGTCTACGGAAGTCAATTTATATCATGACTACCCAAAAATGCGAAAATTGGTGGCCATTTTGAAAAACGGCCGCCAATTTTCGCACACCAGTTTGCAAAATGGCCGCCATATAGAGTACATCAGTAAAATAAGTATGAGATCATCCCATGATCTAAAATATTTTTATCATTTCTTTGCAAATTCAATACGAGAAGCCTCACAGATTGTTGTAATTTTATATATTTGGGGGGAAAAAGTGGGGAAAAAATTGAATTTTCCAAAAAATGTTCCTTTAACTCAATTTTAAATCCTCATAAATTATCTAACTAGAATATTGTGAGAACAGACCAAAGTTTATTTTAAGGAATATATCATTAGATTTACTTACATTTATAATGTATGAGCTTGATTGGCTATAGATCACCTATGAAAACTTATCAAAATCAACGCAAACATATTTCATTTCAACATCAATGTCAAAGTAGCTATCTCATTAATCTATGGAAGGTTACTCAATCATGTGTAATTGTATCTAGCTTGACTGGATCAGAAAAGTGCAGTGCACTTAAGAGCTGCTTTTAAACACTTGGACCAGTTTGAACATTTTATACACATGCATTTCAGCAATTCCTGGCAGCCCTTTCATGCCAATAGAAGAGTTGTCCATACAGGCCCAAGCTCTCCCTAGAGTTATTGCCAACCCTATACAGAGGGCTTGGTAACTCCTGTGATTTCATCAGGGATTGCTCTGAAACATAACTCCCTGATTTACAGCTCTCTTTATATGTTGGATCAAAGCTTATTCTGTTGGGGGAATATTGTCCAAAGTTCTCCTCATCGTGGTGAACAAATGCTTTCTTGCTTCATTCACTTTCATGAGGTTGCTTGCTCTGTCATACAGCAGTACAACAAATCTCTCAAGCTGATGAATCAGCATTAGTGATTAGTGATTTCAAGTGGTGGACAGGTGAGGGAAATAGAGGTGCCTGTAAGTTCAGGAAAAGCAATCCATGCATTCCACGAGGTCTTTTCATATCAAAGGATGACACAATGTCACAGAATGTGAAGCTGTGAAACATTGGAAGGGATCTACTTTTCTCAGGACCCAGACCTGATGCAAGTTCATGAATTACAATATAGCGGAAGAGTTTTCCGGTACCAAACCCCACCTATACTTCTTCAAGATCGAGAATGCCTGTTGCAGCTATGGCCAACACAACCACATCAGTGTCAACATTACGGCTGTAAAACTTCTTCCATCCTTTATGTGAAGCATCAGTGAAGCAACTTTCTTTATCTTTTTATCTCTTCATAGTTACAGGGTGCCAATTCCAAAAGGTCTTTTGGTTGATTGGACACCACATATTCGCCAATAGGGCTGATGACTTGCTTGATTCTATCAAGGCTATTTTCTGTACAAGGAAAGCAAAAGATATTTCTTGCTGGTATCACACCTCGAAATTCTTGCCAGTTCCTCAGAACTGGCTTCCACTCGTCGTCTTTTTCCACTTCCTCTTTTGTTCTTACACTGGATTTTACGCTGTCCGTTTTGTATTCGTCTCAGACAATATCCACTCTCTGATTAGTGTCCAGAAGAGACTGCAAGTACTTCAAGAACACATTATCAGCATACTAGTATTCATCAAATGCTATTGGAGCTGCTGGTTTTAGCATGTTTATTACTGCAGATCCATCAAGGATTGATACGTCAACATTTGGTGTTGAGTCAGTTGGTGGTGAAATTTTCTTCAAAGCAATTGAGAAGAACTGATTTTGCGCATGGACGTAGAGAACCTTGATGAGATATAGTTGGGTAGCAAGACTGATTTTTATGTCTGACAAACTCATCCAGGTTTCCATCCCTTGACTCGTCTGTGTATATCTTGTCTTCATGGAAGAAGTTCTACATCCATATTGTTGACACAGATGTGGTCCATATTGTTGACACAGATGTGGTTGTGTTGGCCATTGCTGCATCAAGCATTCTCAGTGTTTCACAGCTTCACAGGCCATGACAGTATGTCATCCTTAGGTGGAATTCAAAAGAAGGCCTCGCGGAATACATGGAATACTTTTCCTGAACATACAGGCACCTTTATTTCCCTCGCTTGTCCACCACTTGAAATCCTAATGCACAAAATTAATCAGCATGAGAGAGTTGTTGTACTGATGTATGACAGTGCAAGCAACCTCATGAAAGTGAATGAGCAAGAAAACATTTGTTTGCCACAAAGGGGAGAACACTGGACAATATTCCCCCCAACAGAATCATTCCCCCAACAGAATCAACTTTGATCCAACATACTAGTAACTATGGACAACTCTCACGAAGGCATGAAAGAGCTGCCGGGAATTGCTGAAATGCATGTGTATAAAATGTTCAAACCGGTCCAAGTGTTTAAAAGCAGCTCTCAAGTGCTATGCACTTTTCTCATTCAGTCAAGCTAGATACAATTACACATTCCATAGAGTGATGAGATAGCTACTTTGACATTGATGTTGTCTTGATTTTGATATGTTTTTATAGGTGTTCTATAGCCAATCAAGCTCATACATTATACATGTAAGTAAATCTAATGATATATTCCTTAAAATAAACTTTGGTCTGTTCTCACAATATTCTAGTAAGATAATTTATGAGGATTTAAAATTGAGTTAAAGGAACATTTTTTGGAAAATTCAATTTTTTCCCCACTTTTTCCCCCCAAATATATAAAATTACAACAATCTGTGAGGCTTCTCGTATTGAATTTGCAAAGAAATGATAAAAATAATTTAGATCATGGGATGATCTCATACTTATTTTACTGATGTACTCTATATGGCGGCCATTTTGCAAATGGTGTGCGAAAATTGGCGGCCATTTTGCAAAATGGCCACCAATTTTCGCATTTTCAGGTAGTCATGATATAAATTGACTTCCGTAGACCTAACCGTTAAAGATAAAAAGACATGTATAGATGGAAAATGACCAGTTATGGATTTCCTACAATTTGATATATGTCTTATGAGAATTGGAGAATTTTGTAAAAGGTTATAACGAAAATAGTATAAAAAATTATATTTTTTCACTTTTCCCCCCCAAATTATGGAAAATATAAAAAATCTGCGAGGCCTCTCGATCTTTATTCAGTTAGAATGGTATAAGCTACAATCATGCCAAGTTTCATGCTTGTAACACAAAGTGCACAATTTGATCACTTATCCGCTGGGCTATTGGGTAATAAAAAGGAGTATGCCTCTCGTTATCAGAAATGTTACCAGTTTTTTTTTGTCAAATGACGTCACAGCAGGTTACGTCACGTTCCATAATGACGTCATAGAACTTGTTCCATGACCTGACAGTGTTGGTTCAACCAGAGGCCATCTATTATATGGTCTGATGTTCAACAGCCCGCTGCGAGGAGTTTGAAGCAAACTTGCAATCAAATTTATGATACTGTTTTGTCTTTTTTAACACATGTTCCATCCATTTTAGCTATAACAGGGGATTATACGGTAGGACATTTATAGCACTGACCTATCAAAACTCGTGTTACATACTAAATTGAACACAGAATCTGTTCGTTCTCGGGTTAGGTTACAGCTAGGGTTAGGTGTAACAGTAGAATCTGTTCGTCCTCAGTGTTAGGGTTAGGTGAGAGGGTGAAATTATATGTTTGTTTATATGTTTTTTTCTTTAATAGGCCAACGGCTAACATGACAAATACATCATACATACTTTCAAAAGCGCATTGCAAACATTTGCCTCCCCCCTCCCCGCACCCGACCCAACCCACTTGCAAAGACTTTTGCACTAAAGATAGCAGAAGATAGCACTAAAAAGGAAATAAACATTCATGGATAATTCAGATTATAGTTTTGCTTTACCTGAAATATATGATAAACAAATTTGGCTAAGTTGAAGGTTAATACTTCAACTTTAGTTTGTAAAAGACTTATAAACTTCATCATGTTTGGAGACTTGTATACGTCCAGAGTTAGGTAGCGACGTCTAAATGCCAAGTACTTAGGACAAACTGTGATAACATGATATTCATCCTCTATGTCATTTTTGCAAAAAGGACATAATCGGTTTTCTAAAGCTAGTTTTGGTCGAGCCCATTTTCCTTTCTCAATCATAAGTGAATGAGAAGATAATCGTAGTCGTGTCAAGGCTACCCTATAGTTTATAATATCAATTTGAGATAAATACTTTTCCATGGTAAGTGATAAGCAAATATATTCTTGTTTCACTAAGTGAACTTAGATTATATTTCCACATTTGAGAATGTATATCAATAACCCTTTGTCTAAAAGCACTGATAAATGCTGTACAATTTATAGTCAATTTCTGTTGTAACCAGAAAAAAACCATATCCATAATGAAACAACAAGTCTCTAATGAGAGTAACCCATGTCGTATATGTTGGATTCTGCCCAGCATTGTCGACTAGTGCCCTATATATAATGCTTATATATCGGTTTCCGTCACAGGTGATAATCTTAATCCAATATTTCACATTGCGTACCAATCTAATAGTAATCAATGGCAGTACGCCCATTTCACCATAGACAAAAGCTGATGGTGTTGAACTTTTAACACCCAGAACCTGCTTAATAAACTTTAAGTGGACTCTTTCGATAGCTGGCGCGTCCATAAATCCCCAAACTTCACAGCCATAGCATAAAATTGGCAGTACTAAGGTTTTAAAATAATTGATACTGCTGCGCAGGGGACATATATGGATTGGACAACAATATTCGTTGTAACGAAAATAAGGATTTCATAGCCTGCTCCGATAAAGTCTTTTGTGCCTTGGAAAAACTACCTGTTAACGAGAAGACAATACCCAAATATTTGAAACTATTAACATTTTCTAGTACCTGATCACCATAATACCAGATTTTTCTCTTGGACAATCTACCCCCTTTTCTGAAAATAACAACCTTAGTTTTATCTGTATTAACAGTGATGGCCCACTTGTCGCAATATCTCTGTAAGAATCCAAGACCACGCTGCAAGCCCTCGACGGATTCACTGAACAAGACCATATCATCAGCAAATAATAACATAAATAGCTTGATGTAAAACACTGTCATGCCAAAACCATTGCAAGCAGAGAGGTCAGACACAATATCATTTATAAACAATGAAAATAATATAGGCGATAAATTTTCCCCCTGCCTTACACCTATATTTGATGAAAAGAACTCTAAATACCTATTTCCGGGAAGTTTAACACAAGAGGACACATCTATGTATATATTTTTAATTAATGATAGAAATTTGGAACTAATACCCAAAGAATAGAGTTTAAACCAATGGGCTTGCCTATTAACATAGTCAAATGCTTTTCGAAAATCCACAAAAGCACAATATAATTTCACCCCTTTTCTCAAGGCTAAATTTATCAATCCGTGAAGAATAAACATACAATCAGCCGTGCTATAACTCTTTCTAAAACCAAACTGTGCTTCTACCAAGAGGGAGTAGTTATCACACCACTGTTTGACTCTGTTATTTAGAACACTCGTAAACAACTTGACACAAGAGAGAAGTGTAATCCCTCGATAATTATCTGCAACTAATTTACTTCCTTTTTTATGAATGGGGAAAATAACGCCCTTTCTCCATTCAGAGGGGTATTTACCAGATTTCAAAATAGCATTAAATAACATGGTAATTACTGGAGATAAGGTATCTTCTCCCGCCTTAAGGAATTCATTAATAATGCCATCGTAACCTGCTGCTTTATTACACCTCAACTTACTAATTGCCACATGTACTTCAACCGCAGTAATGTCACGGTCTAACTCGTCATCCCAGTGCTGGACCATACCGTTGTCAGATAGCATCTGTTAGGAATAGGGTCAGGCAAGGGGGCGTGACAATAGAATCCGTTCGCTCTCAGGGTTAGGGTTAGTGTGTGTAATAATAGAATCTGTGCGCCTTTAAGGATTTGGGTTAAGGTTAGGTTAGAAGCAAACATATTCTATAGGATCTCCCTGATCTGACCACATCACTGAGGTGGAGCAGCCTAATGGTTACATCGTTCTCCGGCGTCACGCTGAAGGCCCGGGAACGTTCTAATCCCCACATGAGTGCAATATTATGTGTGAAGCGCATTTCAGGTGTCCTCCGCCGTGATATTTCTGGAATATTGCGAAAAGCGGCGTAAAACCATACTCACTTACCCTGACCATACCGGTATATGCGACCAGTGAACTAACGCAGTAAGGACAGCCACACGCTTGACATTGTGCACCTGGCAACTGGCTCAATTTACCGAGTCATTCATATGCCTCCGCACCTGCACCGCTTCAGTGAGCACAAGTGTGGTTCACAACATGCAATAGTGTTTCGTTACCTGGGACATGCTGTTACTCTTTACTGGACATTTGACATGGAAACAGCTACAAGCGTGTTCAAAATGTCCAAACGGCGACCACAACAGCTGGCTATTTTGATAACAGTAACGTCGTTGTGGACGCGGATACTAGGTCAACCTTGGGCAGGTAAGCTTTCATTGTTGAAACAGTAAGGACAATCACCGTGGCTCGTTCACGCTGCCATGCACCAACTGGACCAGCAATATAGGAAATATATATAGGTATTTGTTTGGTTATTTGTGCACTAATATGCAAGCTAAGTACAGCTGCACTCCCACTGGTATGAAGACTTAGTGATTACGAGAAGTCAAGCGCGTCGGTGTCAGTGTATGACAACACCCCATGAAATTGTATCCGTACCAGATGTGATGCCCTGTTGGAGTTATATTTAGACTCAGGAGGTAAAGCAGGTTCGTCGGTAATTTTGCACAACAGAACACTACGACGTTTTTCATTGAAGTGGATTTCATTTTTAATTATAAGATTTAATTTGGGCTACGGAGATATGTGAGCAGCCTAGCGACAGTTCTCAACAGAAACTTAAGACAAACGTCTGGTATATTTCACGATCAAACTTTTATATTTCACGATTGTGTCGTCACGTCATTAAAGGAGATTCGAACACACGATCTCAAAGTGGACGAGGTTATCTTTAAGAGGGTAGTTATTTGTCTACCTTGGATGTACCTGGGCCATGCAGATAAATACAATAATGTCAAAATGGCCTCATCCAGAAGTTAGGCAAATATGGAAAACTATTAAAAGGAAGAGCATATAGAGATGGTGGTGGTCGGTTGTTTTGATGATTATTAAAATATTCAGGATATTAAACTTAACCCCCTGTCGAGATGGGCTTGTATGACGTCATCGCCATTATATAATGGTAAATATGGGCTTTGTTTATATGTAAATACACACCACTTCTGATAGAATATACTGCACCTAACCCCCGTGATGTATTCTCCCTGTTGTATTGTTCGACAAGCAACTCCAACTCATCGTTTATTTACTTAATGAATAAAAATCGATGTGCATTCTGTGAAAACCTGCGTAACGGGTTTTAGCAATGTGTACACGCCGTTTTTGTATTTTAAATTTCCTTTAAGCGCAAGAAGATATCGGAGACACTTTAATCGATAAACATGTTAAGAATAGCTTCATGTGTGTTTTTAGTATTTACGTAAAACAACTTTATACTGTAAGCGAAATGCTCCGCAAATTCTATTTTCAGCCAATCAGGAAACAGTTATCGAGGGTGGAAATATGCCCTGTATAATCACTTGCAACCTATCCTTTTTCATATACCCTTACACTCTTAACAACAATATGTCAACTTGACCTTCCTTCATCTCCATTTGTAATCTTCATGACGAACCCCTGAACATCCAGGTTAGAATTTGTTTTCAGCAACCCATGCTTGACGAAAGAGCCGACTCACGTAATCGGGTCAGGCTCGCCTCGCTCATTATCATGTCGTTGACACATGCCACTGTATCTCAGTTTCTTTTGATCACTGGATTGTCTGGTCCAGATTCGATTATGGTTGAGTGTGGTGTAAAACAAGTAAACGATTTTACCAGGAATTAACTTAAAGACTACTACCTGATTATAAAATTTCATAATAACAATTTACAAAATTAGAGGAAAAATATATATTTCATTCGCCTGCCCGCTCTGTTATTGGTTGAGGAACACATTAGGACATATTGAAATCTAGTCAATACGGAAAACTTCCTCTGTCTGAACAATTGTTATATTCAACAAACAATATTTAAAGATTTTAACCTACAGAATAATTCTCACTAATGGGTTTTGTGGTTAATGTTGAACAACTCACAGAAACAAACTCCGTATGATGGTTAACAGTTGGCACCCACCTGACCCTATTCACGACCTGTGACACCTCTTCATACCTGTCACGTGCATAGCTGACCTACATTGACGAACGTTGACCTTTATGACCCAACACTGTCGCTGTTACAGGTCATTGGCTCCCTCCCTCTGCAAGCCGTCTGCGTCCTGTTGTTTATTTTGTTGACAGTTACATAGACAGATCCTTTACTACAAATGCATAAAATCGGTGATTTACAATGTGATTAGGTTGTCTGACAAAACATCCACTTGCACAGTTTGAGATCGATTGGATCATTGGATGAAGAGATATTTACCAAAAAACGTGTCCACATGCATTTCATGCCAAACTATAGAGCTTGAAGCAGCGACTGAAATATATCACGCCTCTCTCAAATCGTCTCATAAATATATAATTGTCATTATCAGAGCAGAATATGCTTAAAGCGAGCGAGGCGCAAAGAAATAGACAGTTTGGAGTTGGATTTATGGTGGAACAGAATCTTTCCTTCGATTGGCATCCTAGAAGTTGGGTACATGAAGAATGAGGACTATCAGGGATATACGACTTCTTTATTCTGTATAGGCGACGTTTCGACATTGATTCTAATGTCGTTGTCAAGTAAGTGGTACATGGGAAGTAATTAAGGTGATATATACATGAGATGTTTGCATGATAGATGAGGGATGAGTAGAAAATGAGTTTTTTAGTACAATAGAAAAGGTTAATAACACAGGATTAAGTGGGTTGATAGGAAGCCAGTAAAGAAGATGTCATGGTTGTATACATAAGAGATTAAGGATGTTGATGGGCAGCCAGTAGGGAATGATGTACATAGGTTGTTTACATAAGTGATAAAGGGACTGTTGGGAGACCAGTAATAAAGTGATGGTTTACACAATGAATAATGTACAATGGTTGGGTAGGGTTACATGAAATTAATTCAGCATCTTTGTTGATGGCTGGGCAAATCTTTATGTGGAGAGCTTCAAGTGGTTTTCGGGTTTTGAGATCAGAATGTCCCCCTCGATGACCATGGTGGCGTTCCAACTGATATTGTGGTTTGGGTTGGCTTTGAGACTGTCAGTTATATCGAATTTTGAGGGGTTTTTTCTTACTGAGGCTTGGTGTTCTTTGATCCTAATCGTGACTGGTCATGATGTTTCACCAGTGTAGGATTCGCCGCAGTCGCAATCTATCTGGTAGACGACATCAGCGGGATCTGGCTTCTTTGTCGGGGTGGGTCTGTCTGTGGCCTGCAGGAGGTTCTGTATTGTGTTGCCTCTTTGAAAGATGACATTAATGTTGGCTTGCTGCTTAAGGAGTCGCCGGATGTGATGGCTAGTTGGTCCAATGTAGGGGAGGCTGATGGTGAGGGTGCTGCTTGCTGTCGGGGAGGTTTAGTGTCAGGGTCGAGGGTGTTGTTGATGGTCAGGTCGACGAACGATGCAGGATATTTGTTGTAGTTGGTGAAGACATGTCTATGTCGAAACGTCGCCTATACAGAATAAAGAAGTTGTATATCCACATAAAAATAGACCTCATTCATGAACAGAATCATGTAGATGTGTTCAGTTTCATGTGCCAGAGAGCCAAGACATTTCAGCAAAAACAGACGTGTATTACTTTGTGAAATACATGACATCAAGCTTAATGTTTCTAACTACTATGACTGTTATGGTTTGGTAATCATGGTATATGTTGGTAATAAAGTGTCCTGTGGAAAACTGCGTTACCATGATAACAAGTATTTCTGTACTTGGCAGATGATGAATGCAACAACGTCATCGTGCCAGACCTATCGAGACAAGAAGTGAGGTCAGAAGGCTACCCGTCCGGATATGAACTGTAAGTACAACTAATGGCACCTCCTCCCAGATGTTAAGCCTGTCATCACGTGGGCAGTGGGGTAGCCTATTGGTAAAAGCGTACGTTCGTCACGCCGAAGACCACATGGGTACAATGTGTAAAGCCTATTTCTGGTGTCCCCCGCCGTGGTATTCCTGGAACATTGCTAAAAGCGCAGTAAAACCCAACGCACTCACTGTATCACAAAATGGACATGGCGAGAAGGGATAATTGACAAAAAAAACAACAAGAAAACCCATCAACATCCCGGTCCTGATCGATAAAGTCTGTCTTTCCTGTTTAAACTCCTCAACTCTTCATAATTGTGCAGTATGTCACAAGCTCTGGTGTGTAAACAATTTGTCCCTGACTTTCTTAGTAGCAGGATCCGTGAGGATGCGGGTTACAATTGATCTTCAGTAGCCCATGCTTGTCGTAAGAGGTGACTAACGGGATCGGGTGGTCAGACGCGCTGACTTGGTTGACACACGTCATCGTATCCCAGTTGTATGAATCAATGTTAATGATGTCAGTCACTGGGTTGTCTGGCCCAGACTTGTTTACTGATCACCGTGATACAGCTGGAATAGTGCTGAGTACGGAGTTTAACAACAAACAAAATCATACCAGCAGACATACCTATTACACGAGCAAACATACCAGTCATACCAACAGCCAACCCTGCTATGTGAAACCCAGGTCGGAATGAAATGTTTCTGTCTGAGACAATAAGACAAAGGTTTCTTGAACCTTTCTCCCTAAATGGCGATACTTATGGTTGTTGTTTGAAATGTTTTATTCCTTTCGTCATCAAGGAATCAAGAGTGCAGATGGGAGTTTGATGCAACGAAGTGGTTTAACCAGAACAAAACACTTAGTGTGCAATTTGTCGTGGACATTGAAAAGACTACAGATTGTTCAAGAGAATCTGTTTCAGTGTATGCTTGTAAGTATCAAAACACCTCTTGCTAAATACATGTATCTTACACTGAGCCTAATGAATAGCATACACAACAGAAAATGCCTCTAACCTCAATAATATTTATTTGACATTTTTACGGGAACAGTTATCTTGATCTTGGTAAAAATGCATAAGAAATTTTACGAAATTGATTGTTTAAATTTAAATATGTTTGTCATTGTATGTTAAAAGTGCTCCATGAGAGTACTCGGTGATTGTTTTATCTTACCAGTCACATCGTCCAGCAATACACAGCTAGCGGTTATGTGTGGTCAGACTGTAAGACAGTATACGTTCTTCATCAAGTCCCTCCTGGTTGTACTGAAGACTGGATCTAGTCCTACACAGGGCCGGCGTGGTCTTAAGATGACACACCAGATGATTGATGGTAAGTCAAGACTTTAAGATAGCCACTAGGATGGTAAAGAGACAGGGTTATATCTTGTATGCTGATACACCAGATGATTGATGGTAAGTCAAGACTTTAAGATAGTCGAACGGGGTTATATCTTGTATGATGATACACCAGATGATTGATGGTAAGTCAAGACTCTTGTATGATGATACACCAGATGATTGATGGTAAGTCAAGACTCTTGTAGGATTATACACCAGATGATTGATGGTAAGTCAAGACTCGTGTATGATGATACACCAGATGATTGATGGTAAGTCAAGACTCTTGTATGATGATACACCAGATGATTGATGGTAAGTCAAGACTCGTGTATGATGATAAACCAGATGATTGATGGTAAGTCAAGACTCTTGTATGATGATACACCAGATGATTGATGGTAAGTCAAGACTCTTGTATGATGATACACCAGATGATTGATGGTAAGTCAAGACTCTTTTTATGATAATACACCATATGATTGATGGTAAGTCAAGACTCTTGTATGATGATACACCATATGATTGATGGTAAGTCAAGACTCTTGTATTATGATACACCAGATGATTGATGGTAAGTCAAGACTCTTGTATGATAATACACCAGATGATTGATGGTAAGTCAAGACTCTTGTATGATGATACACCAGATGATTGATGGTAAGTCAAGACTCTTGTATTATGATACACCAGATGATTGATTGTAGGTCAAGACTCTTGTATGATGATACACCAGATGATTGATGGTAAGTCAAGACTCTTGTATGATGATACACCAGATGATAGATTGTAGGTCAAGACTTGTATGATGATACACCAGATGATTGATGGTAATTCAAGACTCGAGTATGATGATACACCAGATGATTGATTGTAGGTCAAGACTCTTGTATCATAATACACCAGATGATTGATGGTAAGTTAAGACTCTTGTATTATGATCCACCAGATGATTGATTGTAGGTCAAGACTCTCGTATGATGATACACCAGATGATTGATGGTAAGTCAAGACTCTTGTATGATGATACACCAGATGATTGATTGTAGGTCAAGACTTGTATGATGATACACCAGATGATTGATGGTAAGTCAAGACTTGTATGATGATACACCAGATGATTGATTGTAGGTCAAGACTCTTGTATGATAATACACCACATGATTGATGGTAAGTCAAGACTCTTGTATTATGATACACCAGATGATTGATTGTAGGTCAAGACTCTTGTATGATGATACACCAGATGATTGATGGTAAGTCAAGACTCTTGTATGATGACACACCAGATGATTGATGGCAAGTCAAGACTCTTGTATGATAATACACCAGATGATTGGTGGTAAGTCTAGACTCTTGTATGATGATGCACCAGATGATTGATTGTAGGTCAAGACTCTTGTGTGATAATACACCAGATGATTGATTGTAAGTCAAGACTCTTGTATGATGATACACCAGATGATTGATGGTAAGTCAAGACTCTTGTATGATGATACACCAGATGATTGATGGTATATCAATGTGGTTTTATTTCGTAATCCACATTGTACAAGCACGTGAGTGATGAAAATGGTCCAATTTTGCATGTAATGTTTGGGGTAACACTTTCGAATTAAAGTACAAATTCTTGTATTTTGTTGGTTGAGTCCCGGCCGGTTTTATCTAGCCGACTCAGCCACCTATGTTTCCATAGAAACGAAAGTGTTACAACGGCGAATCTAGATGAGGTGAAATGCACCCCTCTGACAGGTGGATATTGGAACAGCTACCCTGTCCGAAATCTATGAATAAATACACTACCTACATACATACACACACCTCTACCCACCCCTACCTACCACCACCACAACTACTACTGCTACTAATTATTCACTTGTATACCGCCTGGTATCCATGTATACTGCGTTAAGAGTGAGTGAGTGAGTTTAGTTTTACGCCGCACTCAGCAATATTCCAGCTATATGGCGGCGATCTGTAAATAATCGAGTCTGGACCAGACAATCCAGTGATCACCCGCATGAGCATCGATTTGCCGATCCCGTTAGTCGCCTCCTACGACAAGCATAGTCGCCTTTTGTGGCAAGCATGGGTTGCTGAAGATCCTATTCTAACACGGATCTTCACGGGTCTACTGCGTTTAGAAGGTGGCCAAATGTAACAAATGGGGTTACATTCCCAATATACAGCACCGATTCTCCTACCTTTGTGGATCATTTTTTGCAACTTTCCAACAATTTAAATGCACCAGAAGTAAACATTTAATATATTTGAAGCATGCACTTGTGTATGTGTCCTTGAACCAGTACTGCACCCCAGCAACCCACTCAGACCCCCCGAGATGGCCGTGTTTGTTTTTTCCCTAGTGTCAAGTACCAGGAAAAGGTTACAGCCCAGAAGAGATCTGGTAAGGCGCCACCAGTGGATCCAACCGCCGTCCTCAAGACAAGACTTAGTGCTGCACCTACTACACCACACAGACGCTAAACGTAGCTTTGACACAGTCTACCAAATTAAAATAGAAATCTATGAATGACCTCTTTTTCGATTCAGACGAATCCTGCCGTGAGTGGTTGTATTCAGATACACACAAGACAGGTGCCATTCATTCACCCAGATATCCTGATCCGTATCCGAGGTAACTATCTACTGCCAAATCCAAGAGGTTTTGAGTATGTGCGTGTGTGTGTTTGTTTTGTTTTTGTTTAACGCCGCACTCAACAATACTCCAGCTACATGACGGGTTTGTAAAAAATTGAGTCAGGACCAGACAATCCAGTGAGTTTCAATTAAAACAATAGAGATACGATGACGTGCACCAACCAATATCTAAATTAACCCTGTTCAACCATATCAAGATTTTGTTTACATTGCATACAGAACAGTTGCGAGGTATTGTTGAATAGATATTGGGTAGAATGCCGTCGGAGGGCTTCACATGTTACGCTTGTAGCTTTCAGAGATGCACGTACCACATACGGAGTCGGACTCCCAACCGTAACGCCGAACTTAAAGTCATCCTTTCCGAGCTGAGCAGTGACTGTCACAAGGAATATGTCCTGGTCTATGACGGTATGTATCATTTACATGACGGTAAAACGCAAAAAGATAGCAACACCATTTGGGTAATATTCATGTTTTTTCCCATTTTTCTGGCCTTTGAAATACAATAAGACACCAAGACGTTATGTGTGGATACACTCGGCTCTTGGCTGTTAGCGTAAACCACTTGCTTACTTGTCTGTATCATGACTGGTAGGGGTTCGACTCTCTTTCACTGGTGGGTTCCTGATAGGATGCAATAGGAATTTGAATACGGATCTACCTGCGTCCAGTAAGTAGGGGTGAAACGGTACGCTCTTACCACGGTACGGTACGTATTGCGGTACAACGCTTTGGGTTCAGTTTTCTGACATCATACTATACATTTTCGGATGGCAGTGTTTACTCGCGCCATATAATGCGTTGTGTTGCATCACAAGAAACATCGTAACAGAGACCATATGGTCTCTGATCGTAAGTACTCGGCTGATGACGTGTCTTTATCATAAAGTTGACTTTTATAAGTTATTATGATGTTCCGCTGTTCGTCTGATTTGAAATAACTGAAAAAGGAACAGAACCCGTCAACTGATCTGGTATCTGCAGTTGCTGTCTTGCTATGTAAGTAGACGACTTCTGGCGATCTCGAACTTACTTAGAGGAAAATAGCGGCCGTCAAGCAAAGAAATGCATAGATTTTGACCAAATGATTAAATTTCTAGACATGTTAGAAAAGGTTTAAAATGATTAATAAAACGACGGTACGAAAACCGCAAATACCGAATTTTTGGATTGCATTACGGTATACCGAACCGAAGGCAAAATACTGCGGTTCTACTAATACCGCAGTATACCGTTTCACTCCTACCAGGAAGAAGCAGTCTTGGTTGTACCAAAGGGAGACGAAAGTGCTGGTTCAATATACAATTAGGCCGTTGATGTATTCCATTTGCAGGACTGTATGTTGACTACTACGACAACTACTACTACGACGACTACGACTGCTACTACTACGACTACGACTTCTACTACAACTACGATTATTACTACTACGACTACAATTACGACTATACAAATACGACTACGACGTCTACAACGACTACAACTACGACTACAACGACGACTACGCCGATTACGACGACGACGACTACTTTCATTGTGGTATTATTTTCATTTTCCTATAGAATTACAGGTTCTTCGTTCAAATCGTTTTTCTTGTAGCAAAAGTATCAATCTTAATATCATAATCAATCATGTATTTCATTATGTCTAGGGAATTCAGAAAAAGGGTCCTTACTTGGAAAATGGTGCGGTTCAGAACGACCGACGTTCAACAGCCTGAGACAACAACTCTATGTAGTGTTTGTGAGCCATGACAACATCAGCGGACGAAGGGGGTTCAGGGCAGATTTCAAAGACGGTAAATATGGAATTGAAGCTTTTGATTTTCGCTCTCGTTAGGGATGAGTAAAAAATATTATATTCAGCTTTGCTAGTATGATTTCACGGTAGAATCTGTTGTAGGTGATTGTAACCTACAATTTAACGTCGCATTATTTCAGTCGTATGGCGACTGATTCATCGTAACAAAGTGGTATGTGTATCCCGATGAGAAATAGCACAAGTTAAAGAAAAACAAGGAGCCGCCATTTTGAAATCACACATTTTCGATAATATTTTTCGCCTATATTATATATATATATTGGGGCATATGCATTCACTTCCTATTGATGCAATAAGAAACTTATTATCCATCACGACTTGCCTGGAATCGATAATTGAAACTTCGAGGCGAACAGCATCCAAACTGAGAACACTTGCCATATATGGAATGTAAACGATTGCTCCGTACATCGAAAACAGTCGCACGCGGTGCTGTCGGTGTTTGCCGAGCTGGTTTCAATCGCAAGTTGCGCGTATGTTTTTGCGCCAGACATAAGCGTCCTTCATTCGTCACCACTCGCCCCTTTCCGTAAACTCCAAGAAGCTATTCGGCTTGTCCCGGAATAACACGAGTTGGTCACGAATGAAGCGTCCTTTTGTCTAGGACTGTGTTCTGTGTCCAAAGGAGTTATGGGATATTCGTAAAGAGCACTCCAAGGGACATAACTCTATTCGGCCGGTAGAGGATGTGAGTTGGTTTAATGCAACGTTGCATTAATTCATTCGGACTTTTAAATTTGATATTGTGATCTAAATGCTTAATTGCTTTTGGATAAAAATTATAGTATAGAACAAACTTGGATTGGATGGCTGATTTGCTGTCGGAATTGGTAACAGAGGTCTGATGTTCTTTCACTCGGGTGTTGATGGGTCAGGAAGTTTCGCCTATGTAGCTCTGCCCACAATCACAGTTTATTTTGTAGATGAAACATTTTGGGTTGTTCTTTACGGTGGCGGGTTTTCTTCCATTGGCATGGAGAATGTTGTTAAGGTTGGAGGACGCGGAGAAGGTGGTATCTATGCCAGCTTGTTGTTTTTCAACACCCGAGTGAAAGAACATCAGACCTCTGTTACCAATTCCGACAGCAAATCAGCCATTTCCGACCACATCAAAGCAAGCCCCAATCATCAAATAGAGTGGTCTGACATCACCATTCTCTCTAACAAACAAACAGACTTCACTAAACGCAAGCTCACCGAAGCCATCCACATCAAATGCCAAAAAGCCCACCATCAACCGAGACCAAGGATACTTCATTCCATCCGCTTATGATGCACTCATCCACCAAGCTCAATCTACTGTATAGACTCTGCTGTATAAACATCTCATTATCATTTGTACATCATTGGCTTCCACGCCTGTCCTTTGTCTACTCTCTGGCTTCATCAGCTTTCTGCCTAGCCAATTATGTCAATTATGTTGTTTTCTTTGTTACATTGTTACATCCAGTATATATATACTTCCCCCCTTCTTCATGTTCCATTATGCTTGACAACGGAACAAGAATCTGTATCGAAACGTCGCACTCACGAATAAAAAGAAGTTGTTATCCATAAAGTTTGTTCTATACTGTACTTCCCAACTTCTAAAATGCCACTCAAAGAAGTTATGGAATAAATTAGCTTCCCTGAGGGCTGATAGTATTATTCTGAGAAATGCATTATTTATTTTTAGAGAAGTGTGGTGTGAAATAGTGCCTTTAATGTTTGCAATATGAGCTACAAATAACTGTTTCCATGATCGATGTGTTTATCAATCAGTGTCAAATAGTTATAATACCAGATTGTCTTGAAAAGGTGAGCGTATCCTGCCCCATCCGCCACATCACAAACACACGCAAAGGCAAGATGGTTCAACAAGCAATGTCTGTTTTAGGTAAAGGAAGAGGATGATTTAATTCCAAATCTATTGACTTCTGGATATGGATAAACATATGCTTCTGTAAACGCTGAACAGGGGTATTTAGTTGGAACACACACGTTAGCGTTAGTGATGTGGGTTGAAAATCTAGTTTGAATAGTATTGTAGTTACGTCACGTTCCACCTTATCCGTGTGTCAAATTGACAGCCAAGAATCGTGCTGACGGTTTAAAGATGAGATTCAATAGTCCCTTTATACAATTACACAGTCTAGAACGGTCTACCCTTCAAAGGAACTGCTGAGACTGCCTTCTTAAAAACACAACCTCCAGTGATATGTATTGTTTCAGTCATATGTGGAGGCGCGGCATCAGCTGGACAGTACTATGGAAACGACATCGTATTTCCTGGGCAAGAGAGAGCATTTCACCAGTAAGTATGTGAACCCTCGCGATTAGTCAGGGTTACGATTTGTAAGAAAACCGGGGCGGTTGAGTAGCATAGTGTTAAAGCGTTCGCTCGTTACGCCGAAGACCTGGGTTCGTTCCCCATATGGGTACAATGTGTGAAGCCCCTTTCTGGTGCCCCCCGCCGTGATTTTGCTGGGATATTGCCAAAAGCGGCGTAAACACATACTCACTCTTCAGAAATCCATAGTTATCGTAAGAGGCAGCTAACGGGCTGAGGTGGCCACACCTGCTTACCTGGTTGATAAATATCATCGTATTCAGTTTCGTAGATGGAAGTACTGTCTCAAAGAGCTGGAATATTGCATAGTGTGGAGTTAAACAACAAACAAAAAGAAGTATATGTTTATGAAACATAGTGATAGAGCAGCCAAACAGTCCGGATTCATGAGAATCACATCTGTCGACTGTTACTGATCGATCTTTTAAAACACAAAAATCAACCATTTTTATGTATCAGATGAACAAATGATTATTAAGTTATTAATGCATTTATTCTCAGTATGTTAGATATCTTTACACAAATGCCTAGGTGAGTTTTTGTTTTGGTCAGTTACATCACGTGTCGCTGGTACATCAGACCTTCCCGCGGATTTACAGGCTTGATGGTGGAGTTCAGAAACCTTCAGGTCGACTGTGACAAAAGCAGGATTTCAGTGTATGACGGTAAGAGTGAGTGAGTGAGTTTAGTTTTACGCCCTACTCGGCAATATTCCAGCTATATGGCGGCGGTCTATAAATAATCGAGTCTGAACCAGACAATCCAGTGATCAACAGCATGAGCATCGGTATACGATGACATGTGTCAGCGAGCCTGACCACCCGATCCCGTTAGTCGCCTCTTGCGACAAGCACAGGCTGCTGAAGATCAATTCCAACCCGAATCTTCATGGATTTATGCGAGAGGAGGAGCCGAACGTTAAATGGTTAACAAGCATGGGTTGCTGAAGACCAATTCTAACCCGGATCTTCACGGGTACTGACGAAAAGTACCATCAATACCATGAAAATATAGATCTATGTTAGATTGTTGGAGTGACTCCCCGATCTTTTGTAACTGGTCCCTTTGTTTTATAATGATTGTATAAGTGGTAGAAATGAAACACATTCAAACAAATTTCCTATGTATTCCGCACTGATATAAAATATGGATAACAAAAAGTTTGTTTTCCGCAAATCCTTATTTATTATGCCCATTAATGCATTGTGTGTTGTAATGTCAGGGCCAAGCGCTACAGACTACACAAGGACCTGGAAGATCTGCGGTAAAATGGATTATTCCTACCTGATTTCCGGGGCGGGCGTGTTCATCGAGTTCAGTAGCCAAGGCAACACAGCAGAGCCGGTCTCCTTCAAAATCAAATACAGGGGGAGCCGCGTTACAGGTAACGACTTTCACACCACTCTCATGGAGTCTCGTGCCGCGTTACAGGTAACGACTTTCACACCGAACTCATGCAGTCTCGTGCAGCGTTACAGGTAACGACTTTCACACCGAACTCATGCAGTCTCGTGCAGCGTTACAGGTAACGACTTTCACACCGAACTCATGCAGTCTCGTGCAGCGTTACAGGTAACGACTTTCACACCGAACTCATGCAGTCTCGTGCAGCGTTACAGGTAACGACTTTCACACCATACTCATGCAGTCTCGTGCCACGTTACAGGTAACGATTTTCACACCGAACTCATGCAGTCTCGTGCAGCGTTACAGGTAAAGACTTTCACACCGAACTCATGCAGTCTCGTGCAGTATTACAGGTAACGAGTTTCACACCGAACTCATGCAGTCTCGTGCCGCGTTACAGGTAACGACTTTCACACCAAACTCATGCAGTCTCGTGCTGCGTTACAGGGAACAACTTTCACACCATACTCATGCAGTCTCGTGCCACGTTACAGGTACCGACTTTCACACCGAAGTCATGCAGTCTCATGCCGCATTACAGGTAACGACTTTCACACCAAACTCATGCAGTCTTGTGCAGCGTTACAGGTAACGACTTTCACACCGAACTCATGCAGTCTCGTGCCGCGTTACAGGTAACGACTTTCACACCATACTCATGCAGTCTCGTGCAGCGTTACAGGTAACGACTTTCACACATAACTCATGCAGTCTCATGCCGCGTTACAGGTAACGACTTTCACACCGAAGTCATGCAGTCTCATGCCGCGTTACAGGTAACGACTTTCACACCGAAGTCATGCAGTCTCATGCCGCGTTACAGGTAACGACTTTCACACATAACTCATGCAGTCTCGTGCCGCGTTACAGGTAACGACTTTCACACCAAACTCATGCAGTCTCGTGCCGCGTTACAGGAACGACTTTCACACCAAACTCATGCAGTCTCGTGCCGCGTTACAGGTAACGACTTTCACACCAAACTCATGCAGTCTCGTGCCGCGTTACAGGTAACGACTTTCACACCAAACTCATGCAGTCTCGTGCCGCGTTACAGGTAACGACTTTCACACCAAACTCATGCAGTCTCGTGCCGCGTTACAGGTTACGACTTTCACACCGAAGTCATGCAGTCTCATGCCATGCAGTTGAAGTGGGTTTGGGTGGCAACGAGTGTTTGGAATTTGTTGAACTCTCACAATTGATGATTATATTGTGAGTTAAGAACAAAAAAATGTCCCAAGATATTATTCTGTATATCCCGATAGGGTGAAATTTTCTTTGTTAATGAGTACTGATGACAATGTTCTTATCCGTAAGTTGTCAACCTTTATCTATCAAGCATTGTCTCTAAGAAATAAACATAATAATCCATAGAATGTATGTACTCGTATTGTAATTTGTTACGATATGGTATGATGTGGTGCGATATGATATGATATGATATGATATGATATATGGTATGATATGACATGATGTAATACGGGGTGTTATGATATGATCTGATACGACAAAGTAGATGTAATGCGATGTTATATAATGTGATACATTTTGATGCGATATGACATATTGTGATTTGACTATTTTTATTCTTTTCTATGATATTGTGTACTATGTTCTTGTTTACTATGGGCCCGTGGCCTTCAGTATGAATAAAGATTGATTGATTGAATTGATGATTGGCTCATTAGCAGTGAGCAATCAGCGAGAAAACTGGTTAGCGTCATTTTGCAGATATTCTTGTTCAGGTTGTTAAACCATGTAAGTACACAGAACCAAACTATGAGGCTTTCTGTTGTTTTTTTGTTTTATTTAGAAATTCCACATCCAATTTAAAATGATGAAACTTGCGCCTTTAAAGGGATGACAAACATATCATGAACATAAACCTCCCTAAGAAATGTGAAGTGAGTTTTCTGAAGATTAAACACGTTTTCAGGCCCTGACAACTTCCATGACACGTCGTCAAGTGTTTCAAAAACTAAAACAGTAGTTCCAAAGTCGTTTGTGTTTGATTATGAGTAAATATGATCGATTTCGTTGTCGTTTGGTCACTGCGACCAATCCCGATTATTTCAGTTAGTCGGACCACCACTAGAGGCAACACGTATAGATGTAGAAGCTGTGTTTACTGCAGCAGAAGTTGTAGAAGCCATAAACATATAGTTGTAGTTGTCAAGGCAGTAGTTGTAGTTGCTGTAACGCTCGTTCAAGTAGTCTAAGCAGTGGTTGCCGTAACTACAGCAGTATTTATAGCACTGTAGCAGTAGTGTTACTGCTTTAGATATTTGAATGTCCGCCATTACGTGCCAAGGCATTGAAACTGATAGCCTGATACCGACATGCAGTGTCTCCCGGGACAATCTATAACAATTACCTGCAAGTCGTACGACCTTGAGAAGTTGAAGGAGTGTCACTCCTAATTACAGTCGAACCCCAATGTCTCGAACTCGGTTGAGACGAATTCTCGGTTGTCTCGGACTCATCTCTAGGTCCCTTCCAATTTCCTTATATCTATCCATATTTTAACCCTGGTGTTTCGAACTAGATGTGTCGAATTCCCGGTTGTGTCGAACTCACTTTAGGGTCCTGAAAATCCCTAATAAGTACACATTTACCCTTTTGTGTCTAACTGTCTAAGTTGTTCTTGCAACAGGGAAGTCTATAGCGATTACCTGCAAGTCGTACGTATGTGAGACGTTCAAGGGCTGTAACTCCCAATTACCTTTGTGGACATGCAAGTGCCCTCCCCCACACATACATACAAGAATTAACACTACTCAGAGAAGATACTCACATAAACTTATTTCTTTCTTGTTTAACACTACATTTCGCAATTGTTTAGCAATTAATATAGTTTCACGCCTTGATATTACCGAGTTAATGTCAGTATAAAACATGCAGTAAACCCTAATCCTGCATTCAAGTTCAGGGGAATAATCCTTTATTTCTTGTCCTCAGGTTGCAGACTGAAAGGAAAGGAGGGCGACAAGGCTTACCTTGTGGCTTACTCTTACGAACAGATACTCCTGTCCCCGGGATATCCCGATCTATATCCAGAGTAAGTAGCGTTGCTGTATATCATTGTTAGCTTGGAATATCATGACTTCAATGTGTACCATGCTGGAATGACACTTTTTCCAGTACCTTCAAGATATACTGGCTAGAATGACACTTTTTCCAGTACCTTCAAGATATACTGGCTAGAATGACACTTTTTCCAGTACCTTCAATATATACTTGCTAGAATGACATTTTTTCCAGTACCTTCAAGTTATACTGGCTAGAAAGACACTTTTTCCAGTACCTTCAAGATATACTGTCTAGAGTGACACTTTTCCCAGTACCATCAAGGTATACAAGCTAGAATGACACTTCTTCCAGTACCTTCAAGATATACTGGCTAGAATGACACTTTTTCCTGTACGTTCGAGGTATACTAGCTAGAATGACACTTTTTCCAGTACCTTCAATGTATACTAGCTAGAATAAAACTTTTTCCAGTACCTTCAAGGTATACTAGCTAGAATGACACTTTTTCCAGTACCTTCAAGGTACACTAGCTAGAATGACACTTTTTCCAGTACCTTCAATGTATACTAGCTAGAATAACACTTTTTCCAGTACCATCAAGATATACTGGCTAGAATAACTCTTTTTCCAGTACCTCCAAGGTATACTAGCTAGAATGACACCTTTTCCAGTACCTTCAAGATATACTGGCTAGAATGACACTTTTTCCTGTACCTTCAAGGCATACTAGCTAGAATGACACTTTCTCCAGTACCTTCAAGGTATACTAGCTAGAATGACACTTTTTCCAGTACCTTCAAGGTATACTAGCTAGAATAAACTTCTTCCAGTACCTTCAAGATATACTGGCTAGAATGACACCTTTTCCTGTACCTTCACGACATACTAGCTAGAATGACACTTTCTCCAGTACCTTCAAGGTATACTAGCTAGAATGACACTTTTTCCAGTACCTTCAAGGTATACTAGCTAGAATGACACTTTTTCCAGTACCTTCAAGGTATACTAGCTAGAATAAACTTCTTCCAGTATCTTCAAGATATACTGTCTAGAGTGACACTTTTCCCAGTACCTTTAAGGTATACTAGCTAGAATGACACTTTTTCCAGTACCTTCAAGGTATACTAGCTAGAATGACACTTTTCCCTGTACCTTCAAGGTATACTAGCTAGAATGACACTTTTTCCAGTACCTTCAAGGTACACTAGCTAGAATGACACTTTTTCCAGTAACTTCAATGTATACTAGCTAGAATAACACTTTTTCCAGTACCATCAAGATATACTGGCTAGAATAACTCTTTTTCCAGTACCTCCAAGGTATACTAGCTAGAATGACACTTTTTCCAGCACCTTCAAGGTATACTAGCTAGAATGACACTGTTTCCAGTACCTTCAAGGTATACTAGCTAGAATGACACTTTTTCCAGTACCTTCAAGATATACTGGCTAGAATGACACTTTTTCCAGTACCTTCAAGATATACTGGCTAGAATGACACTTTTCCCAGTATCTTCAAGGTATACTAGCTAGAATAACACTTTTTCGAGTAGCATCAAGATATACTGGCTAGAATAACACTTTTTCCTGTACCTTCAAGGTATACTAGCTAGAATGACACTTTTTCCAGTACCTTCAAGGTATACTAGCTAGAATAAACTTCTTCCAGTACCTTCAAGATATACTGGCTAGAATGACACTTTTTCCTGTACCTTCAAGGCATACTAGCTAGAATGACACTTTCTCCAGTACCTTCAAGGTATACTAGCTAGAATGACACTTTTTCCAGTACCTTCAAGGTATACTAGCTAGAATAAACTTCTTCCAGTACCTTCAAGATATACTGGCTAGAATGACACTTTTTCCTGTACCTTCAAGGCATACTAGCTAGAATGACACTTTCTCCAGTACCTTCAAGGTATACTAGCTAGAATACCACTTTTTCCAGTACCATCAAGATATACTAGCTAGAATGACACTTTTTCCAATACATTCAAGGTGTACTAGCTAGAATGACACTTTTTTCCAGTAACTTCAATAAATACTCTTCTTCGAGTACCTTCAATATATACTTGCTAGAATGACACTTTTTCCAGTACCTTGAAGATATACTGGCTAGATAACACTTTTTCCAGTCTATTCTATATATACTGGCTAGAATGACTTTTCTTCGAGTATCTTCAGTATATACTGTCTAGAAAGACACGTTTTCCAGTACCTTGAAGATATACTAGCTAGAATAACACTTTTTTCCAGTACCTTCAATGTATACTAGCTAGAATAACACTTCTTCCAGTATTTTCAAGATATACTGGCTAGAATGACACTTTTTCCAGTACCTTCAAGGTATATTAGCTAGAATAACACTTCTTCCAGTACCTTCAATATATACTGTCTAGAGTGACACCTTTTCCATTGCCTTCACGATAAACTGTTTAGAATGACACTTTTTCTAGTACCTTCACGACATACTAGCTGGAATGACACTTATTTCCAGTACCTTCACGATATACTGGCTAGAATAACACTCCTTCTAGTACCTTCACGATATACGATTTTTGTCGACCTTTTCCCTTTACACCATTCAACTGTCTCCAAAATGATCCAAACGGCTTCTGAGGTAGCTGTTAGGTCAACTGATGCCTATAGAAAATACTTCTTAAAATCTACAACAATTGTTTTAATCACGTTGCTACCAATATTCGGTTTCAGTCGGATACAGTGTATGTGGCAAGTGAAGACTGGCCTTCTCGTGGACATTGTCATGATTGATGTTGTACGGCTGAATCTCCACTCACAGCCTGCATGTGACGACAGCATCAGTTTATATCATGGTGGGTACTCCACACACCCAACACATTACAGACAGGTAGTGCCTTTGCATTCAGGGCCCCGTTTCACATTGCAATCTTAGCGCTAAGATGACCGTTACTTCTATACTTTATATACATAGACTTACGACGATCGCTTTGTGAAAAGCTCCCGGAAACTGATTGCCCCCTTTGCAGTGTAAATGTAATGTAAATAATAGCGAAAAGTAAGATTCCATTACCATCACTGTTTCACATCACCATCAGCGAGATATCAAACAAATATGCCGCTGAAATGTCAATTTTATTAAGACTACTATTTACATATTTAGGTAGAAGTTGATACATGTGGTGTTATCTAAGGCAAGTGAGTTTGTTCATAATTGCCTCTGTTCCCCAAGCAGAATAATGGGTACCCGGTAGAATAAGTCATGTGACTATAACCTTCTAGCCTAACAGGCACTTTGGGTTATCCGGGGTAGTAATGTGCAGTGCTATTCATTGTTAACGCCATGAGCATACTTAGTGTGGAGTTTGGCGCTATATAAGTGGACATATTATTAATAAACGTTTATAAACATGGTGTAAGAAATTGTGCTTACACTGATGTCAATACAGGTCCAATATCTGATATCAGCAAGACACCGGCCATGGTGTTGTGTGGCACCACGACCGATGTTTTCTACAGCACTGGTCGGTACGCTACCATTGTGTTTTCAACCAATGACGTTGGAGTAGGAAGCGGCTTCACCATCAGTTACAAGTCTGTACCAAAGAGTACGTATCGCATATCTCCCATAAGACAAGGTAAAGTGGGTTTAATTTACAATATACTTACGAGGTAACACACACTGGGGGAAAGGGTGCGTATATAAAACATGCACCAGTGCGACCTATAATTGAAAATGCATCCTTATATACATCTATAAGTGCACAAATTATCAAAATATTTCAAAATTGTGTCTGACCAGTACATGTCCATACATTGATCCGTTTACACATGCGAGTACCTGTAAGCTATATTTACTACTCATCAGTAATCATTGGGTTTGTATGGAATCCTGGAGGGGACATTGTTGCGTTGTCGCCCTTACAAAAACAAGCAAAAAGTGGCAACATTCACCAACGTGCGACAATTAACGCGACGTTTTGGCCATGTGTCACGTAGTTTATCATGCTTTTTGCGGGATAGGCGTTATCGGAATGCCAGTTCTTCGAGATTATGGATACGTTTTAATTTTGATAAATTTGTCAAAGTGCAGCCTGTTTTTGTCTGGTGCAACGAGGTATGTATGTCAGCATGCGCCCGGTGCAAGTAGAATCAAGTTCCTAAATCATCTCACACCTCGAGCTCCTTCTGCCAGGGATCCGTCTGCATTTGCTTCCCCAAGCTATTTGGTGCCTTTGTTCCCGATATGAAATATGCTGACTACATGTATTGAAGTTTCTGCTATTTACAAGAAAATTGATCTTTAGAATTGATCTTCAATAACCCATGCTTGTCGTAAGAGGCGTCTAACGGGATCGGGTGGTCAGGCTCGCTGGCTTGGTTGACACATGTCATCGGTTCACAACTGCGCAGATCGATGCTCATGCTGTTGATCACTGAAATGTCTGGTCTAGTCTGGATTACTGACAGACCACGGCCATATAGCTGGACTATTGCTGAGTGCAGCGTAACATTCAACTCACTCACTATTTACAAGAAGCAATAATGATTGTAAACACTATTTACCATTTTCAGAGAGCGCCGATACTGGAACCGCAGCTTCAGTTTCATCCAGTGCGTCAACGATAGTGATTGTTTGTTGTGTAATCTTCATCATCATCACCATAGTGGTTATCGTAACTTGTTTCGTTTGGAGAAAAAGACGCAGTGATCGCAATCGACAGCCACCGATTGTCCAAACATCTCCGGATCCAAACCCCCAGACTAGCGGCCAGGCAACCCCATTTTTGCCGCCCAATACCACCGGTACCACCAATCCTACCAATACCCCCGCTACCACCAACACCAGTGCGTCGCCCCCTGAATACCAGGATGTAAACTTCCTGCCCGTCACAGAACCATCAGCGCCAGAGATGCCGCCTCCCAGTTATGAAGATGCTGTGTCGAAGGGAATGATAGACACGGAAACTAGGTTTTGAGGCGTTTTGACAAGGTGTCTTCAAATTATAAACAGACGCTTTGACATGCATCACAAGGCAGTGGTCAGAATGTGAGTGAGTGAGTTGTTTTTAAGCCGCTTTGAACAGTACTCGATCGTAGAGTGTCTGCATAGCGTGGACGTAAGGTCATCAGAAAGTAGTTTCCTGATATCTAGTGTAGCTGTCTCATTGTCAGAAATATTATCCACGCATTTAGTACATGGTATTTGTCAGGAAGATACTCTAGGACATGGTATTGGTCAGAAAGAGACACTGGAACATGGTATTGATCAGGAAGATACTCTAGGACAAGGTATTGGTCAGAAAGAGACACTGAAACATGGTATTGATCAGGAAGAGACACTAGGACATGGTATTGGTCAGAACGAGACCAGTGGTGATTCCAGGTTAGATGAAGTCACAAGCAGCCTTTGCTGGTCGTAAGGGGTGACTAAATGAATCAGATGGTCAGACTTGGATGACGTCACGTAAACGTCGCTCATAATGTCAATCACTGAAATGTCTGGCGCAGTTATTTGAAGACCCCGTTACAGAGCTAGAAAGTCGCTACGTTATAACAAACAACAAAGACGCCCATCTACAAAAAGTTGATTCCGAAAAGACAAATCTGCAGAAGCCTACGATGACTTGTGGAGTATTTGTGTGGAGTAATGATGCTCAGTTTAAAAAACCTCTCAGTGGTATTTCCCAAAAGGAATCTGTTAACACCCAGGACTATCTCAGACACAAGTGGAGGCGTTGCACTCATATATTGTAGGAGTGGGTTCTTTCTCATCTGATTGGATGAATGGGTAGGGCAGATGGCCGAATCGTTTTAACGGGTGCGGCCAGGTTTCCCCGCTCATAAAACTGCTCCCCGGAAGACAATTCCCCACTGGTTGCAGAAATGTCAAGAACGTCTGGGGGTGGGGCGGAGAACATGACCTGGGGAGAATTTTCTTAGTAGGGGCAGTTGATCTGACGCCATATTAACACATCTTAGGTGTGGCGTGCAAAAGCTTTAGAAACTAAGCGGCCGGAGTGAGGGTTCAGATGCTACGAGCTTGGTGAAGCATCTCAGCATCTTTGATTATAGGTTCTTGAATATGTAACAATATGTGAGCCTGCTTTTAGCATTACCAGCATCTCCACCGAAACATCCCACTGAAGGTGAAATTGAACAGAAGTTGAACTTTATACTTGTATTCCGACTCTGTGTTCTGTTATGAATTCCTTTAAAAGAACATTCCAGTTTTAATGACATCATATATTGACGGGTTTCAGAGGGCAAAGGAAACGATTTCTGCTCAGGAACACTCAGCCCTGAAAATACCTTTGTATTTTGAATACAACAGAAATAGGGGGTCAACCGACAGTGTTGGATCCAAGTGGATTAAATATGTATTTGAATATATGCAAGTGCATTATTGTTTATATTATATATGTTTTATATAACATTTTGTATGATTTTATTGCGAGATACACGAGTCATAACACCATCGTGAGCGTGTTTGTTTTATTTGTTTATACACGTTTTATACATGATGACAGAACATTACACAGTAACATCTCACTTGTAGGACATGTTACTGAAGTACGTGTTGTTTGTTTGTTTGTTTGTTCTTTAAGGACGCATTCATCAGTATACCAGTTGTAGTTTATCACGGCGGGCTTGAGGATCGAACCTCGTTCACACAAACTAATGGTTAAAATGTACCGTGGTATCATGACATTTCAATCAGTTACAGAACTGACCATGTAATCCATGATAGCATTCTTTTATTCACGTGAGCAACCAAATCATGATGGCTCTCTTTAACATTCACTAACATGTGCAGGGCTCTAAATCCATCGTTTTACCGTGACATGCAATCAAACATCAAACCTCACCATGCAACCCATGGCCCACTTTTTCCGACAGACAGTATTATGCTCGGGACCGGACTCCCGATCACCGCGGAATGAACGCTGCAGTTGGGAGACATGTCAGAAATTAAGTGTAGAGGATATCAATACCTGCTGTTGGCTGCCAGGTTAGTTCCTCAACAGGAAGATATAGATGTCACGTAGTCTCAAATAATTGAAGACTGTGTAGTCATTGTTCCTTACATCACAGAAGACGTGGCCCGCCCGTGAAGATCCTGGTTAGAATTGGTCTTCAGTAACCCATGGTTGTCGTAAGAGGCGACTAACGGATCGAATGGCAGGCTCGCTGACTTGGTTGACACATGTCACCGTAACCCAATTGCGTAGATCGATGTTCATGATGTTGATCACTAGATTGTCTGGTGCAGACTCGCATATTTACAGGTCACCTCCATATAGCTGGAATATTGCTGAGTGCGGCGTTAAACAACAACCAACCACAGAAGTCGTGGCCTTAAACAGATCAAGTAAAACAATCGATGTAATGCAAGCTATCATATATGGACACTAATATTTATGCTTATTCGTTTAGTAATGGTGATAGATGTTCCCGAACTAAACGCTTCATCATCCTGTCTGTTAAACTGTATCGCACTCCATGTATTAATTAAATATACCATATAATGTTATATAACAAAGTCATTTTCAGCATACAGGTAACCACATTAACCACCTAAGTCATGCATATAAAAATGAAATTATCACTGGTCAGCGGGAACCGGTGTTGTTTTCAAGCATGTGCTTGTGCAAGTCTTCTTTTGAAACAATTTGGGGTGGCCCTGACAAGGGCCGTTGAAATGATCGTTTATCCGGCCGAGTGGTGGGTCGCTTTCAGTAGTAATAGGGGTTCCCGTAGGTTCCAAAGGCTGGTTTGGTGTTGGTTTTGGATTGTCTCTAAACATTCTTGGACTGTTGGCTGACCCGTCTGGTTGACGGAGACTGGACGTTTCTGGGTCTTGTTGGGGCAGTCAATACTCCGATGATCTTCTTTGTCACAGTACCGGCAGCTGGGGATGTAAAAGCCGTAACTGTAATGGCATGTGTCTTTTCCACAGTTGTAGTAGGTACTGTTTTCGTGCCTGTTGTTGTCGTTTGCTTTTTGTCAGTTACTACAGTACATTAAACGCCCGATGTAAGCGTCCTTCACTATACTGGAAATATTTACTCGCTGAAATGTGTCGTTATATAGTCTACAACTCGTGTCGTTCGCGTAGACGGGTAGGCACCCTTTGCATTGGGGGCACTGCCACACGGGACACAAGGGTGGTGATGGAGTCTCCAACGAGATCAATTCTAACTCCCAGTTTTCCATGACTAGGACAATCAGGCGACGGTCAAATAATGGCGGGCATAAACACATGTGCTCGGGGAGCAATCATTACGTCACGAGATTACGCGAGATCAAGGGAGAGGCTAATTATTCCTTCCTCATTATACGGCTCAGCCAATCAAATGACCACATCACGCGCGATCATATATAAACTCGAATGCTTGAGGTGCGGTATCTCGATGGAAAGTCAAATCACGGAGGCCAGAGCAGTACAATATATGTTGGCCACAGACGATGCCTTACCACAGACAGTGTGGAACAGAACAATGTCTGAGTTAAAGTCCAAACCTCAAAAAGTGTTCTGAAGCCTGTTGAAATAAAGAAAAAAAAATCTCTGCTAAAAGCAGAGTCGATTGTACATGGGTATATATTAGTTTCAGCAGTATTACAGCTGCATGAGAAAAATGTTGTTTGTAAACAAATCGCGTCGGGACCAAAACATCCAGTGATTGTCACCATGAGATACGAGGACAGAGCATGTGTTTATGAATCACTATGAAATAGTGAAGATACCAGGAGTTCGCGAAAAGGCAATAAACACAGAAGGCAATTCAGTGATCAACAAGGCCAGAAGGGGCAGAGGCACCACACATCCCACAGACATCTCAATTCTACTGGTCGTTGATCATATGTACTCGTATATCAAGGCGAATCCATCCCATCCATCCCACCTTGTCCCAGCAGCCACCTCTTCCATTTGTATGTAGTACTGTGGTGGAATCATCAGAAAGATGCGCGACAGTGCGTGCACAGGAAATTTAATTTCAGAAGCCTGGATCTCGTGTGAGGCCGAAAGTAGGTCCAATCCAAGGGCCTTTTCAGGACTATCCCAAATCGTCACAAAAGAAGGCTTGAACAAACACATGCTTGAAATCGCACCCATTCCCCTCACTAAGACACACACACACACACACACACACACCAGCCCGGACACACGCACACACACACGCACACGCACACACACACACACACCCCATCGACCCGATGTAACTGTAGATCCTAACTCAGGCACTGTCACCTGCTACTAGTATTGTTAAGGGGGCAGTGTTGTACATTATGTTACACATTGTTTTTAGATTGTTTGCACATTGTACATGTAAATTCAGTAAGGGCAGCAGTGTGCTTTATATTTGGACTTTAAACAGAAAGATAGGAAGTACTGAAGGGTGCTGATTCCGAAGTATACTGCCTCTGAGGGTGCTGTACAACAACCCAGTGATCAACATCAGGAGCAACAATTTACGCAATTGGGATGCGATGACACGTGTCAACGAAGTCAGCATGGGTTGCTGAAAACCCGGATCTTCACATGCATCTCTGTGTGGTACAGTGGAAATTAGATGTGTTATTTCAGTGTGAAGAAAGCTTTTTATACGAAAGAAGGCTAGTTATTGTCATAGGAAATAATCTTCATATTTACTAACTAGCAGTATCTATACATTTCGAAGTCGGATCAGGTGTTTTGACATCATACGTTTTCGGACGGCAGTACTCAATGGACGTGTAACGAGGGGTGTTGCGTCACAAAGACATTGTGAATTCCTGAACAGTAGCTTGTTATTAGGATAAGGATATTTCTTAGTTAGTGACATGTTTTACTATTGTTCACGCGACAATTGAGACAACCATAGATATTCCGAAAATCCATAAAAGGAGGATACTTACTGGCAGTAGATCGTGTCCATACCTGTAAATGTAAACTGTCAGAAGTCACACTCTACAAATATGAATATAAGTGCGATATTGGATAGTGTTTACAAATTCACTTTTCCTGAGACCTATTACAAAAGATCCTTCGCAAATCTCGTTTGTTTACAAACAATACCCTCCCACAATACCTCGCCACAGCATTTACACGTCATGTGTTCTTATGACGTCACCATCACGTATGGTCATGACATCACTATATCGTCTCCTCAACCGTCACACCGGTCTAACATCGCAACAATGCTCCTAGAAATATTTCACCTGAGGAAGACCTCGAGTTAATTTTACTGTTTGCTAAACGAAACGAGCCTGGGATTGGAAAGAATTATCCGGTTTGGGTAGGTAAACGCTGAGGCGCCCACGGGGTGTGGAGCTGGTGGCAGAGGCGGAATTTTCCAGGTACAGTAGATGGCCATAAGTGAGTCATCATTAGTGAAATTCCCATAGACTTGGATGTTAATCAACTCTAGCAAGAATAAGTTTCATAAATTTAGTTTCGGTCGAATTGCTTTGAATACTTATCTAGCTTGGAAATCATCTCAGCTACATACACATAATTTCCATTCAATTTTCCGATGATTATTAAGAAAATTGCAACTCTTTAACCCCCTTGATGCCACAGGGACATATATGTCCTTCCCCTTCAACCCCCAATTTCAAGTCCAATAAAAATCAAAATATCCCACGCACACAATACACTTCACAGTTTCGAATTCTGCGGGAAATTTCCTGTTTCTTGATACCATCCACTATTATTTTAGACAAAGCTCAAGTGCTGAAAATGACCTTTCAAAATAGGCTTCATCGAAAATGTCGCCATTTTTGACACAGTACGAAATCGCGATTCACAGCGTTATTTGCTGAATGTTTTGAAATGTGAAAATCGGATAATTACTGGGAGTATTGAATTTAAAAAATAACATATTAATGAACACTGATATCACTTTTACATGAAATCGCTAATGATAATTCTGAAACGTTGCCGATGAATCTAGAATCGGTTGGGATGTTTTCGAAAATACACTTACACGAACGCCGTAGAGCGCTTTCCGCCATATTGGATAGTGTTTACAAAATCACGTTTCGCGAAGGCCGGTATTGAGACGCCTATTACATCACGTATATTTCATATTCAGCTTCGAAAAATGCATCACTGAATTCCCCATACATTTTAGAATCAAATTGCAACTGGTCTTTGTCACCAATACCAACTGTCCAGATAAATGAGACGAAACATATTGGGTGTGAAAACGAACGCTGTGCTCGAAAGACTGCGCTGGTTCGAAATGTAAACAAAGACAAATTCCAATTTTCCAACATTCATCCGTCTATTCATTGCTTGCAATGGCTCAATACATTTGGAATATGCATGGTAAGAGTATCGTAGTAAGAAATAGGAAATTATAAATAGATACAATGCAATGACTTGATAATTCATAAGAAATTGTCAAAGTTTCCGTGCAGCCTGACGCCATGACTGCCATCACGTAGAACGACAAGTGTAATTATCAGCATTTCTGGCTTCTTCTCTTACTTACAGTGAAAACGATAAAAACATATAACAATACACAGATAGTCAGAATCATTCTGATTACTTACATGTCATATTTATGTACAAACGATCGCTGAATCAATGGAAAGGTCCTCGCAAAATCCTGTGTATCCTTGTCAGGAAAGCCGCCATTTTGTCAGAAATAGGTCATCGGTAGTGATGTCATACGTCAACATTGTTGTACATATTAGGCAATTTCTTTGAGGTGAAGGTCGGTTGAACAAGAGTATACACAACCGCCCAATCCTTCCGATTACACTGTCAGTATTATGATGTATATTTTGCGGATAGTTCAGATACTTTTTTATGAAACTGACCTCAGTATCTACATTTAGCCTTGTCCAATATCATATCATACGTGCATATAGGGTTTACGGTGTTTTATTCTTTGGAAGCTTTTGATTGTTTGAATAATATTTACATAAGAAATTGACACATTTAGTGAAGTACATTATATTCTAAAGCTTTACACAAGTGTTAGAAGATCAAACGTAGCCATAACTGCAATTACTTTAGTTCCTATGATGTACAATATTCAATGCATTTGAACTAATATTGCAGTTTCACATGAACAGATAAATGAACGGCGATTTGATTAAACCTTATAAGTAATAATGTTTAATGGAAAGGATTTATGTATGTTATGAAATGTATATGCACACACATTTAAAGTAATTGTCTTGTTCTTTGCACATTTTTGTGTCGTTTTATAGAGAAAACAATGATGTATATTCATTGGCCAGGTGCGCGTTTGTCGGAAACGTTTTATGATTCACTATCATTGTTTTCGATAATATAATCAATTCATATTCGATTTAAAAATATTGTGATGACAGGATATCAAACTCTAACTATATTTATACGAAAATTGTTTAAAAATATATAAACCATGTCATGTCTTAATTTAGACAAATCTTAAATCCATATTCTTATATATAGTACGTACTAGATTCATATATAAAAAGCTATCTTTTTTGCAGCTTCCATTGCATACTTATGAAGACTGACTGAGTTTGGTTTTACGCCGCTTTTAGCAATATTCCAGCTACATCACGGCGGGGAACACCAGAAATGGGCTTCACACATTGTACCCATGTGGGGAATCGAACCCGGGTCTTCGGCTTGACGAGCCAACGCTTTAACCACTAGGCTACCCCACCACCCCTACTTATGAAGAGAAATAGCTACATAATCATAAATAAAGACAATTCTTATCCTAAACAAAATATTCGGGTGTTGTGAAATGTTATTTTTCATTTACGTTAAATTGATGCCAAACAGGTGCGCGTGTTGCTCATGATAAGATACACAGTCAAACTGTCTAATTGTTGATATATTCAGGGCACTATTTAAATGGAAAAAACAGTCATTTTATGTTTTGTCTAAAGAGTGTTAATTCTGACAAAGAAGCCGAGATCTTTCACACAATTAATGGAAATTAGGTGAGATATATACTAATCAGCATACCAATGTCGTCTTTTTCTGACGTCGCAAAATGCACAAAACAAGCAATGACGTCAACTAAAATGTTGTATTATTTTCAGCAATTTCATTACATTTGAAGATATGCCTAGTACTCAGATAATAACGATGCAAAATTGGTCAAAATACATCTACACAAACAGGAGTGAGTGAGTGAGTGAGTGAGTGAGTGAGTGAGTTAATATTTAACGTCACATCGGCAATATTTCAGCCATATCGTGACGAGAACATTTGACATTGAAATAGAATATATATAGATATTATAAAAACCTGCCGACGAAGGACAGTAAAAATACTAGATAGTCACAGATATCAATATAAAACTAGCGAACAAAGCTAAAATATTCCAATTAAAGAAGACAATACAATGTAAAAATGGGCTATAGATTGCCAACAACTGAAGGTAGATCACCATACTAGGGACCATGGGGACTTATAGTACATTTGCTTCCTGCATGGACCCTAGCTGGATTTACACCATCCCCTCAGCTATTAGCAATGTTAGATAATCTAGCCATAATTTAAACGAACATATATTCTACGATTAAAAGAGTATTAGGTTTAAATTTACTTTGAATGTTTTGGGACTTACGTACCCTCTCAGGAGGACAATAATTTTACAATACTTCAACCCCCTTTGAGGGCACTGCCACTAACAATCTAAGTAACTAATCAAATCTACCAATAATTAAAATACAAATATGTACAGAACATATTATTCAAAATTCATTCATTAAATCAATTTCTTTTAAAAAGCCAATGATTAAATGAAAATTAACAGTGTTAAAAAGATCCTTAACTGTTTTCACATTGAAGTATTTATCCCTTATGATGGAGAATTCAACACAGTCAAGCAGGATATGCTTGACCGTGGTTCTCTCATCACAAGGGATACAAAACGGAGGATCCTCACCTTTTAACAGGTTACACAAACAGGAGAATATGGGAATCTAAGAACTAACTTATATATCGGATAGGGCCATCCAAATCGCTATTACGTGCTTTCACATGTAGTACGTTGTCATCTTTTCTTATAAATTGTGAAACTACCAAAGTGTATCCGCTCTTATTGGGGAACTTTGAATTGGAATAGTTTGGTTCACCGTGAACAAAAAATAACGAAAATATAGCGTCCGTATCCACAACAAATACTCTCCATGTGATCTGAGGTACATTGACCTAATGTTAAGCATAACGGAGTTATGCCCCCTTATCATTATACGTGTATGACCTCTCTGTCGTCGTTTGACGTCGTAGAAGAAAATCCATTTTTGACATTTATTGCGAGTCATTTTTAATGTTGAGCGCATAATGTTATGCATAAGCACATAAATCCAATTCATATACACTTATGTCGTTCAGATATCAGGCTGTATTTTGTTCGCTCACACTTTCCGTAAAGATGCCAAAATTAAAAATTCGTAGCACAGTGCTTTTATCGGTGCGTGATAAAAAGCGGAGAAATTTACTGTTTTTTAACGTATAACAAAAATTTGGACAACAGTTAGCAAGGTCTATTTCTCAAACCGCCGAGGTAGTTGCAGTTATATTTATACCAACGGATAGGAAATTTAATATTCTACATTTCTGTGTAATTTTATAGCCGTACGTAGATCCAGGACCACGCGAGCGCAATTCTCGCACAACGTTCACTTTTCAAAGCGTATGAAAATGTGCGCCTGAAAAAAAACTCGGCATCAAGGGGGTTAAACAACATCTATTAGACATACCAATCAGGTTAACATGGCTGCCTATGGGACATCTCATTTCGCCTACAGTCTTAAAACAACAATTAATGGTCTGGTGACTGTTATTTCATGCATGAGTAATAAATTTACCCCCTTCAGATATAAATGGAATCTCCCTTAGTTTTCCTTTAATTTGATTAGTAGCACATGTAGACAACATGGGTTTTTGCATTAAAATAAAAAAATGTTTTTCTTTCATATTTTGTATTCACAGCAAATCATAGTACAATACAATACAATAATCAAAATGGCACTGGCTGTTAACTAGTACACTGCACTTGAGTTCAGGGATTTCTGAGTTTATTGAAGCTTCAATAAGTGACCTGCTGCGTCCAGGAACTGAATAGGCGACCTTTTTCCACTTCCACATTCAGGCAGTACCTGTGGCCTGCATGTCACACCTGTCTTCCCCCCCTCTGTGACGTGACAAACTCTGCTTGCTGAAGATTACCCATTTTCAATGACTTTCTGGCCTTTTGACTTTCTCATTTTATACATCAGTATGAGATCATCCTATCTCATTTTTACACAAAGTAATTAGTTTTAACTTTGATCTTTTAATTTTATATTGAATAGCTAATTAAAACTATGTACACAATCCCTTTTACTCATGTGCAACAAAAGGATTAATATTTGTTTATAATCACAAACTGTTGTCACTGCTACTTTTGATCTTCATAGCCGTAATCCTTAAGTCAATTGCGTATATAAACACTGATTGTAAGTTGACTCCATTTAAAGACAATGATATACTTATCTTTTTACTCATACATTGTGAAACTGACCTTACTTAATTCCACTAAGTCAAGTCCATTCTCTCAATAGGGGTACGAAATGGGACTCAACCATGGGATAGATTAAAAGTTGTACTTATGGTGCTTAACCAGGTGTCTTTCGATGACTAATCAACGGAATGATGAAAGAAAATTATGTACACGCTGCTAAATGATTTCCAAGATGTTTGCAAAATATCAATATAAAATGAATTCTACTCAATTTATGAAAATTATTCTTGCAAGAGTTAATGAATATGTAAGTCCATGGAAATTTCATAAATGATGACTCACTTATGGCCAACTACTGTACGTCCGACAGCGAGTTAGTATGTACTAGAATATCAGACATACGTCAACACTTTTCAGTTGCCAACAAACAGTGTTTCGTGTTGACTCCCATGTTGAAACTGAAACGTTAACTGGGAATCATTCAGTAAAAGAACTATAGGTGTGAAACCAACAAATACAAAAGTAATGTGATTTTATCAACCAGTGGATTCTAAAATAAACAAATTGTATTCTCAAATCTATGCTGGCTACCGAACAGTTATCGCCATATTTTAGCGGTATTTACAAAATTACTCCGATCCGCCGTTCGTTAAATCAGTGATACAGAATTAATTATGATACTTATTTAGCTATTCACCGATGTCTAGCCCGTTCACTGCCGCCGATCGTGTGTTTATATAACACGGCGGAAGGGAATCATGGCAGTATAAATACAGACTTGTGCCATATATATTCGGACACTTAAATTGACGTCATTTCCATAGACTTACATGTTATTTCAGTGTAGCATAAATACTTTTCATGAAGTGAGTTTAGAATAGATCTTTGTAAAATTTGACAGGCAAATTTGAAATCATCTCTGCTCTGCGCACATAATTTCAGTTCAATTTTCCGAACACTATTTAACTAATGTCATCACATTTATCAACTTATACGTATGGTTCCACAATGCACAATCCCATAGGATTAAATTGTTGCCATTCGATAAATAATCAACGGAAAATTAAACAGAAATTATGTGATTGTAGGTAAGATGATTCCTCACAAATGTGCAAAATTTGACTTCGATCATACGAAAATTAAATTCATGAAAATTATTCATGCTACATTAAATTTACATGTAAGTCTATGGAAACTGGCACGGGTGTGTAGATGTTTTCTCACAACAAACTGTAACCGTTATCGCCATTTTAGAATTTCTCATGTCATTCCTTAAATAATATATATTCATATCATAAAGTAACCTCAAATAATCTATTGTGTGACTAGTGGAGTGTTTTTTTACAGTAAATTGATAGAGAATGAAACAATCTCAAAATGACTTTTGTAAACTTGAACTTGCTATTAGATAGATCGTTTCACATCCCCCCAACTAAGTTAAAAACATTTTTTATACTGTTCATAACTTTTCTTTAATTTTTCTCTTAGGTTACATTCCGTGAATAATTTTCTTTTGCTGCCCTTTATTGTTGTCAAATACCGTGGGGAAAAATGCACGAAGTTGTAATTGACCGGAACTGCGCATGCGTGATATTGATGTATTGAACTGTTACATGGCGATAACTGTTACATTGCGATAACTGTTCGGCAGCCAGTACAGTATCATGCCAGTACAAAATAGTGAGTGAGTTAAGTTTTTAGCAACATCCCAGCAACATCACGGCGGGGGACACGAGAGGCCTTCTGAGTATTAGAAAATAGAATTGAAGTAAAAATATATAGGTGAGCATTAATACAAGATAAGTGATTATAGCAATAAGGACACTGATGGACCGTAATATTCACCTCATACTGATCTCAAGTATGTGTTTTTCCACCATTGCAATGGCAATATCTAAAGTGGAGAAACAGTTTGACTTTCTCCTTTACTTTCATTCATTTTACAATCTGTAGTGTCCGAGATTTTCAAAACTTTCAAATTTGCTTCTTATTTAGCTGTTTCTGAAGAAAGGTTGTCTATTTGATATTTAGTTATCTTGTTACTGTTTGCCTGGTCCTCAAATAGACACTTTGAAAAATGCAGTGTCCGTAGCCCTAGACAGAGAGCAAGGTGTCAGCTGCCATTTTGTTTGTCCTTGTACTTACTGTTTCACAGAATTGTCATATGCTACTGTGGAGAAGTTATGAAAATATTGGATACACCTTTCTAGTTACTGATTACAGCCTGTTTGGGTCAAAATGATACCGATGAATCACAATCTAACTCCAAATCGGTTCATGAGCAAATATTCATTTCAACGCAGAATGTAATGAAAACATCTATGGAAAAAAAGTTTCATGACGTTTGTCTCAAAATAAAATAAGTTACTTAACAAACTGTTAACATTTTGTTTTGATTTTCTGATGTATTTTTAGAGGAGAACTTGCTACTTTCTCTTTGTTTACCTTGTTTGTATTCATACTGCATACGTTTTCCCAGTGAACTTTACAATGTTGTGTCCAATTGAATAGAACACATACTGGCCCTTACTGGGATTAAATACAAATATAATGCATATTACACGCTATGCGGAATATATCTTCAGTGTCATAAAGCATTTTGAAATGTCCGTAGCCCATGCATGTAATGTAAATATGTTTGGATTTCAGCCAAAACAGGATGGAGATTAGAAAAATCCTCTTTTTAACACAAAAGTTCTAACATAGGACGTATTATTTTCGAAGCACTGTAATTGCCCTTGATTATTCAAAAAAATTGGGAAAAAACCCCCACATTCTTAAGGTGCTCCCCAAAAACGTATATATTTTCGGGTCGGCGGTAAAATTACAGTGGGTTAGGCGATTAGAAACACAGATTTATATAAAATGTTACCCTAAATCTCAGGAATGCTCAGATGTTAATATGAGTGAATGAGTGACTTTAGTTTTACGCCGCGCTCAGCACTATTCCCGCTACACCGCGGATCTGTAAATAGTCGAGTATGGACCAAAAAAGTCGATGATCAACATCATGAGCATCGATCTACGCATCTGGAATACGATGACATGTGTCAACCAAGTCAGCGAGTCTGACCTGACGATCCCTCTGCTCTTACGACAAGCATGGGTTACAGTAGATCAATTCTAACCCGGACCTTCACGGGTTCAGCTCTGGTGGAGGCACAATTATTAGTTACACGGGTATTTGCGGGGTAGTATGAGATGGTAGGACACGCTTGAATCTGTATTTCCTTAGGCCTCAGTGCAGCTAGACCCTCCACAGGGTCTGTACCTATATTTGTACGGAATCCGGTGTAGGACCATAGCTTATCGACCCCACCTTTACCATCCACGCTGTGCCCAATATTTTACAAAAAACATCGTTGGCCGTTGATCTTTACTTTCCGCGACCGTTTGACTATATGGCAAGCACAATATACAACGTCCACACTTATACTGTATTTATACATGCATACACAGAGGATATTATATGAGTGCCCATGTCATACTATGTTTACGCCACGAGTGCCTAAATGTTGGTATTTCCCGAGCGAGAGCGAGGGATATACCGATATTTAGCCACGAGTGTCGTAAACATAGTATGATATGGGCACGAATATAATAGTCTGTTTATTACCGAAGTCGTCAAATTGAGGAAAATAAACCCAAATATACTTTCAAACCGTCGCTGTATGTAGAACGCAACGTCACAGAAGAAACGTGACGTCATAGCATTGTTCATGACGTCACGTCACCATGACAAAGTGATATTTTGCCCTAGGGCATCGTTTGAAAAATATGAACCCCGATATGTTCGCGCTCGTAGGTAATACATTTTAATTTTCCTGAATTTATGTCTCGTAAGCCTGTGAGGCTGGAATTCGCATTACGGATGATATATATAGTACATTTTAAAATGTACTGCAGTTGGAAATGTAGGACGTTGGACGTTCATTAAAGCGGCGGGTGGGGTAGCATAATGGTTGAAACTTTCGCTCGTCACGCCGAGGACTCGGGTTCGATTCCCCACTTTGGTACAATGTGTGAAGCCCATTTCTGGTGTTCCCCGCCGTGATATTGCTGGAATATTGCTGAAAGCGGCGTAAAACTAAACTCACTCACGTTAATTTAGCAACTACCTACTCCTTGAAATGTGCGCAACCTTTTAAAGATGTTTTTAGATGACTTACATAAACAAGTGTCAAATCAGGATTGACACGTCCTTTATTTCACGCAGATGTTCAGGAGATTTGTCACGTGCTGTCATGGTTACGGGTTCAACCAATCAGGGCTCACTTTTGTTGCACGAGTTTTTAATGCGCGTTATTTGCAGACTTCAGAGAAGCAGAAGGCAGAGAAGTGCTGCACTTGTCATGTGAAATCTATTTCAAACAAGCTGGTAAGAATTGAATATGTTGGTAAATTAATATGGAGATTGATGTTGGACACTTGTTCTAGATACATATACTATTTCTCGCGCGAAAATGATAAACATAGGTTTGACGTGTGCATTTCATACGAAGACATTTCGCGAGAGAACGCTTTTTTCAACATAAAAAGTATTAAGCTTGGATACTTTAGGTAAGTTTTAACATGTTATAATATTCAATTAATCCATCTCGTTTATAACGTGGCTGCAATATATTGTGTTTGACATATTCAATAACTACCACATTGTAAGGTTTTAGGTCAAAGTCATTCTCTTCCCACAGAGGTTACTCCAGTCATATCTTCGAAGGAAGATATGACAAGTAACCTCTGTGGGAAGAGATTGGGTAAAAGTTAGCCGGTTGAATTCGTGTTCAACCTTGCTTTCCACATTCTGCTTCAGTAGCCTATTGGTGAGTCGCGGCAGAGGTTCAAAAAATTATAATAATAAGATAGTCGTAAGGGCCATACATTAACATTAACTTACGACTATCTTAGCGCAAGAGAGCTTCGAAAATCTAGGCCCTGTTCCATTGTTCGTGTTTGCAATCATTGTAAAAGTCGTGTTTTTCTTTTCGGAAAATTTCCTGGTTCTGATTTTCTGTGCATTCATTCGAATAAAAGTCAAATGTTGTAGGCGATGTGGTGAGAGATTTGAGGCACTCGGTTTGGTGAAGATATTTGTGGTCACAAGCGATGCTCAGAAAGAACTACGATTTATTCACAATGATTGGAGTTGCCAACGAAGGGGAGTCTTCAATGTGTCGCGAATGTTGCACGTGAAGCGTCCGTAAAATTGCTTGCCAGTCCCCACCATCTATTATATGGTCTCTGGTCACCCCTATATTCAAGGGGACATTTGTACATGACATGCAGGGGATGGGGTGGGGTGGGGTGGGGGTGTCACTTTTGTGCATAAATTTGTGTCTGTGTGTGTCATTCACACAGTAGATGCTTCTCCATAATAATCACCCCCACCCACCCCCCTCTTAGTTCTTTAATTGGGTCGTTATGGGTTAAATAAACAACAACAAAAACAAACCCTCATCAAATGCTGTGTTATTTGATCTAATCCCTTATGATGACTTCATGCGGCTGAAGTTGATTACAAGAAATAACGCATAATACAAATGATATTTATGTATCATTCAACAACACAATATAAGTAGATAAGTGTGGTGCTTGCCACGAAACAGTTCATCCCCCCAAAATAATACCTTCTTAAAAAAGCTATGAAAAAAGATCCCTGTTTATTTCACTGTGAAAAGTTTTAAACAGGAAAACATATTGATAACATTTTGTCAGGATTATTGTATTTCTATTTCATATGACTGTTCATCCAATATGTGTCTACTGTGTAGCTTGTTGGGGCGAAAACTTTATGGACATATTATTATATATACATGGATCAAATGGATTGACAAGAAAAATTATTGTAGTACTTCACTGAGCAGCTTTTATAAAAGATGTCATCTTTACTCATTATGATGTTGGATTCCCTCAATTTAGCTATTACTAATTAGCTTTTAAAGATTATTATACCTGACAAAATTAATACATCTTTTTCCAGAAAGCCATAAAAGCACTAGCTTCTTGTCCTATTGTACATAGTGTACCAAATGTGTGAGTAGTGTTTGGTGTGTTTGTTGTTTAACACCACACTCAGCAATATTCCAGCTATGTGGCAGAAAATAATGTACTAGAGTAGTCATAAAGCCTCACCCTGTAAGCCTGTTAGTAAGCTGACGAACACTTTGTTTCATTCCTAATAAACGATGCCTGTTAACATACATGTACCATTTTTCAATATAAAAATTCTTTAAGGGGGCAGAGTCTTTTAGTAGCACTATCCTCTTAAAAACATCAAGATCAAGATTAGAAGTAATATTAGAAGTATCAGGGTAATTAGGTACCATGTATTAAACTAAACAGCAAAATCTTGTTAATCCGAGAAAGCCATGTTATGCTGGACTTTCCCTGTGAAGAATGTGGTCAGTAGATATAGGGGGTGTATTTTGCTGGTCAGAATGTTCCGAGTAGCGGGAAAGTATAACCCTCTGCATTCATGGTGAAGTGTAGGAGTTGCAGGTGCTGTCCACACCCAATGATACCCCAGTTACTGTAGAAAAGCAGTTGTAGTGTCAGCTGAGGTCGTATGGAAGGCTATCTCAATAGTTCATATAGTGAGTGAGTGAGTCAAAATGTAACATCACATCGGCAATACAATAGTTCATATAATGGCAAATAGGAATAACTGTCGGCAAGAGGAATAGAAAATGTATATTATACAAATTCGGTTGCCTGATAAGTTTGTACAGCAGTGAAAGCCAAGACCATTAAGTTTATTAATGGTTGTTATCATAACCTTATAATTCTGGGATAATGTCTTTTGACACTGATCTGATGACCATTTGAACCTTGTTTCACCCCCTTTCAATTCAGGCTACACTCAGAGGCAAGCCTTACATGATATGAAATATGTAATGGTAGACAACCTAAAAATATAACCCCAATCGCTCTGTTGAACACAAGAACCACATGTGACTGTGTAAAGTATGGCACAAAATATGACAGTGTGCTGTGAGGTGAGTGAGGGAGTATGTTTTTACGCCGCTTTTAGCAATATTCCAGCAATATCATGGCGAGGGACACCAGAAATGGTCTTCACACATAGTACCCATGTGGGGAATCGAACCCGGGTCTTCAGAATGACAAGCTAGGCAACCCCACCGCCCTGGGTGAGGTAAGGTGTAAGTTTACTATAAATAAATCTGAAATGTTCTATAATAAATCTGTCAATTTTGTGTAAGATATATACAACTTACTCTCTTTTCCTATGAGTGGGTGAGTGAGTGAGTTTATTATTATGCCACACTCAGCAATATTCCAGTTTCTTTTCGTATGACAGGCAGGGGGGATCGAACACTTGTGCACTCCTGGTATAGACTTTATGAATCTTTTTCTTTTTGTACCTTATAGTTTTGATGACTAGTACTGCTCAGTTATGGGTCACTTGTTTTAATCACTATTGTATATAGCTGACAACCACCACTAAAATCACTGAATGCCCCTAAGTTCCGATAAGATATTTTGAACTGTAGTACCAGAAACAATAAAACAATGTCAGCACAAAAGACGAAACTCATTTAACATTTTATTACAAACTGTTCTATACAGAGGGAATGCAGGAATATAGAGAGTATAAAACTGATGGGGAAAATATTTAGTTAGGTAAAAACACCAATAAAAACTATGAAAGCAACAAATATTCATGCTTTGTAGCACCATCAAGAATAAATATATGTAACATAGCTTATGAAATATATTATATTAAGGGTCTGTGGCTCACCTTCACGACTCTGGTTAGTACAGATACACAGGTTATGATTTATGCAACACACAAATTGTTCGTGCCAGTGTTGTTTTATTAACAGAGTCAGCAAATATCCATTCATCGCTTTAAAAAGTCATCAAAGCCAGACACTTAACTTTTTGCAATAGTTTTAAAATATACAAAATGCAACAACGACTTTACCCAAAGTCTCAGATCTTAGCTATATAAGGCTTCTGGAAATATATTTTCAATTAACATAACTTTTTATATTTTGAGCCTAAAAAACAGTAATGGTGAAACTGAAACCCAGTTCAACATACAGTATATTTCCATGAAATCTTATAACAATTAACAATTATCTGGATTAATGAATCACAGTACATATAAACATCTCAATCATAAATAGGTATTTCTGACTACAGACCTCTGGAAAGTGAACTTTCCAGACCAATTAACAGGATTCAGAGTAATGAGGATTTACACAACATGAAACAGGTAAAAAATATTTGCAACACAAACACCTGAGTAGTTCAGTAAATTATCCATGGTGCTAGGCATCAGATGATCCTTCCAGATGTGCCAAACAGTATACTCCCTGTATTGTAAGTTCTGCGTGACAATAATAAGCCTGCCAGCCCCTGACAACCTAAGCGCCAAGACTACCATAAGTCTATGTTAAGGTTACGGTCACCTTAGCACTAAAATCGCTTTGTGAGTGAGTGAGTGAGTTATTATTTAACGTCACAAGGTCGCTTTGTACAACTGCACCTTGGTCATCATATCTTGTAACAACACAAGATGATCAAACTGTGCATCACGCTTACTGCAAACATTTCAACTTTCTTAGCTAAATAAGGCAGCCTTGCCGTGTCAAAGTAACTTGTCTGATGCCTGAATAGAACATTCATTTAAGAGCTTGTAAGCATAATAAAACAGTCATTTTTTTTAAGGATCAAACCTCAGTCATCATGCATGCATTCATAATATGTTGATTGACATTTATGTCTTGACGGGAAAGGGGAAGCATCACTCACAAGGGAGTATTAAGTGGATACAGTTATCCACATTACGAAACATACAGGAGTAACCTCTGTGGGAAGAGAATGCATGGGGATTAACACGTAAGGATTTCTTCCCTGGAACACCCTGGGGAAGATATACTGGGGGCTACTGTGAAACATCACCGGCAGCATGGGCAGGTTAACACAGGCTATTCTAAAACATCACAGGTAACATTGGGAGGATCACCGGCAACACTGTCAGGTAAACAACACATCAATTGTTTGATTTGCATGCCAGAAGTTGGTGAGTCAATAATGAAGATATTACTTTATGGAAAACAACTTTCATAATTGCATAGAGCAACAGTTCAGTGTAGAGTCTTACATGGTTGTCAAGTGACTACAACCACATGATGAGAGGTATATACATGGCATGTTGTGGCAGGAAGAAAATTAACATTAACAACATCATGTAACTGATAGGCAGCACATAACTGGATGAGGCCAGGTGGGGAGTAAGAACAAAAAAACCCCAAAACCCAGCACAAATAATGAAGCCAATGGACAGGAAGGACTAAAGTTTATAGTTGCTTGTTTTCAAACATTGATAAAGTTATGTGATTAACTTTTTCGTATGCTCATGGTATTCATTTAATGTTTGTGTTGGTGAACTTCGTTCTTCCTTTTGTGAAATCCTGATTTTTGGAGGGTAGGATTTCAATTTTGTCTCACTTTGACAGCTCGAGAACTTTTCTTGGTGGTCTGAGACAGCCGATTTGCTGTCTGCCTTGGTTGTTGTGCTCTTGAGTACAGGTATCTAGGGGACGGGAGGTTTCACCAATATAAGAGTCACCATATTCACAGTTTATCTTCTTTATCTCTCCTTAGAGGGGTTATTTTATGGAGGGTAGGTTGGGTTACGGCCATTGGCTCAGAGGATGGTTTTGAGGGGTTGGGAGCCCGTGAAAATGGTGTTGATGCCTGCTTGGTACTAATGTGGTCTGCTGATCAGTCTAAGTAAACTTAGGCTCAGTATTATTCATTATACTGCCATACTGAGTCTAACAAAACCTTGTGGGAGGTCGCATCAGTTAACCTTTTCAATTGACCAATCAGAACACAGCTTACCAAATTGCGAAAGCTGACATTCGCACATACATTTTGAACTTTTACCTCGAAAAAGTTTTGTACCTGAATGATTCTGAATGCTATTTTCCGTACGATCGCTTCCGAGTGATGCACATGGAGCACGCCACAACCGTGAGTAAACAGTTGCTGAAAATAGCATTTTGTCAGTATTCAAGGATGTCAGCTTGCGGAAATATTAGCTACTGATAACCATGTCAACAGAAACCCCAAAGCGTATATTCTGCAGGTCATATATCTGTGTTTTATGTGGGTTTTCGTTTGTTGTGAGATCAGTGTTGTCGACCGGGGAAGAGTAAATCCATATTGTAAGTCCCGCCGAACCCTAAATAGTAGCCATTGTTTGATTGGTTAAATCCGTTCCGTCGTCCTGAGTTTGATTGGACGGTCATAGGTCGCTCAAAGGTTACCTGACAAGGTCTTGTTACACTCAGTATAGCAGTGTAACAAATAATACTGAGCCTATGTTACTTACTGGTCTGCTGATTTGATGAGAAGTTTTGCCAATGTACGGTAGAGGTTTTTTGATGGGGCTAGATTTGGTTTGTATTTCGACTTGAGTGGTTAAAATGGTTCTCATCAATAGCTTGGTAGGATACTGGTACAGATTGGTGAACATATGCTATAGATGACTTGCTCATGTTCAGGGTCAGGGTTGAGATGAAGCAAGACTTAGTTTCAGGGAGTGGGTTAGAATTGAAACTAATATACTGAATGGATGGGTTCGAATCATTTTTGCTGAGGTCTCCGGATATATGAACATCTATGAAGGGAAGTTTGTTATTGTTCTCTGTCTCTATGGTAAACTTGATACATGGATGTTGGGCATTGAGGTGATGGTGTAGGGGGTCAGGTCACTTTAGCTTGACAATGGTGTATGAATCTACACCAAAACATATCTCTGTGCAATAAACAAGAAGATGATATCCATAAAGTCCTATCTTTGGTATTAACACATGTCATATGACAACTTAATATTTTACTATGACGTTTTCCATTTGGGATTAAACATCCTAGTACAAGTGACGTCAAAGCCGTGTTTCTCTATCACCCAGAATCATCCCCTTGCTAACTGCATCCTCATAACTTGGTGGTAATGGCATGGGAGGGGCTGATGGCTCCAGATCAGTCCCTGTTGAAGGTCTAATATACACTTCCTGGTATGTTGGTGGCAGGTTGTTGTTCCTGGCCCTGCTGTTATTTGTATTCCGAGTATTACTGGAGGTATTGTCAGTGTGGGTTACATCATTGTTTGGAAGGAAAGGTCGAGCCAAGTCTCTGGGTGGTGGTCTTGGAAACTGATGTTGAGGCACCCGCTGGGCCATTTGGTTCGCCTGTCTCTTCTTCAATGCATAACAGACGACTAAGAATATTATGACTCCTAAGAATCCCAGCACTCCGACAAAAATTGGTACAGGATCTGACTTTTCTGAAAATAAAGACTTCATCATATGAAAAACTAAACATTTGGGATGATGCTGTGCTCTTTGTGAAGATCTAAAGAGGTACCAGTCTACAAAGGTCATTGGTACAAATCATTCAGCACATACTATTTGCTAACTTTTTGAAGTTGTACAGCAGTTTATGTCTATGCATGAGGGGCAATAAATAGAGATTTTACACGAGCAAGTGTGTCATATGACACATACAAGCAATACATAATTTTGCATGAGTTTCGTCATATGACACACTTGCTCATGTGTAATAATTTTGTTTATTATCTATTTTATTCATGTACATTTGTGCAGTGAAACTCGGAAAGCAAGTGTGACGACCCTCTTCATTGACGTCACATTCTATTGTTTAATGACATCACCGACAAAGAAATACATAAACAATGGTTGCAAGGAAAAAGTGGCATGTGCACATTATAAGTTGTTCACTGGCCACGAGGGGGAATGGGCTGATGTACCCTCGATGTTTGTTTATGTTCCCTGAGCCCAAAGGGTGAGGGGAACACGTATTCATGTGGCCACCATCTGGTCATACACCAATGGATTTTCTTGGGTTCTTTTAAGTGCACAGGGTTGTGTACTGTACACTAGGGGTTGTCACAACACTGAGAGAGTCTGCACGCAAAGTTGACTCCAAAGTTTGTACACCCGGTCACAGGTGGGCTCGATCCCGTCACCTCAAGCTCGCTGGATCACTAGCCTGGCGCCTTAGCCAGCTCGCCCACCACGCCCCCTTCATTACCATGAAGGATTGAGAACGCCTTATGTTCATGTGTCACCATCACAGTAATACACTCTCCTGCTCCATGTTAAGGGGCAAGCGCAAGGGCAAGGTAAATCAGTGGCTGACTATCAACTTCACCTGTGAAGATCGGGTTTAGAATCGGTCTTCAGCATGCTTGTCGTAAGGGGGCAAGGCAATCGGGTAGTCTGACTTGGTTGACACATCATCGTACCCCAACTGCGTAGATCACTGCTCATCCTGTTAATCACTGGATTGTCTGGTCCATACTCGATTATATACAGACCAGTGACATACAGCTGGAATATTGCTGAGTGTGGGGTTAAACAACAAACAAACCATAATCACGGGTACAAATCCAGGCTTGCCCAAATAATGTTTACACTTGTCAGAGGGGTACTCAGTGTATGTCATCTACACTGTCAGTTGTTAGACTTCCATTTTTGTGGAAGCCATGGTGACTGTCCTAGAATCTGTACTTTACTGAGAACGTTTAATCCTAAATGTAACATATGTTCAATCTGTGATTGTGTCTTTCAACAAAAATACATATTGATTACCCATATGGTGAAACATAACCAGGGTCATATATGAGCACATATCGCTTTTGCATAGCAACCATTGTTTCTGTATTTCGTTGTCTGTGATGTCATTAAACAACTGAACATGACGTCACACTTGCTTACAGTGTTTTACTTCACAAATGTACATGAATAAAATGGATGAAAAAAAAGTTATTACACTCGAGCAAGTGTGTGACTTGAGTTATATGAAACTCGTGCAAAATAAGTAAGTAATCTTGCTATACAAAATTTCACACTCGTGTCGTGTGTCATATGAACACTTGCTCATGTAATAATCTCTATATCTTAAGACATGCATCACTTCAGGATTTCTTTTCACAGTAAGTTAACACACCATATTTATGATATAACTCATTTCGTATAAGTCGTATGACACACTTGTTCATGTAATAATCTCTATTTATTACTCGCCCGCGGAAGATACTGCAGTGTAATATTTTTACTGCAATATTACACTAGTGTAAGACGTATGACATCATAATGGTTACAGTTATGACGTCACAATGCTAATACCTCTGTCACAATGGTATTGGACCTTGCTTGACTCGTAGAAAGCTGAGAGTCATCACACTTCGTGGGCAGTTTCTATCAGTTTATGTTGGAGAGTAATAAACAGAATGCTAAGCTCACTTCCGTGAAATACCATTTTTATAAAACTCGTTTTTTACGCTCGTTACCAAATCATTAACTCGCTTAATATAAATGGTATTACTGCTTGTTAAATGCCATTTCAAACACCCTATTCTAATGGCAATAAAGGAGACATGCCATCTGAAGCAGACCAAGCCGGTAAATGTTCCAGTTAAGTATTTTTTCCTGTTATGCTTTCCAAGCATTTAGAATTTGAGTAGAGTTTCTTTTCAGAAGGGAACTCCTTTAGGGAATCATTAGCTTGTCTAGTATTTTTTTGTTTGTTTGCTTGTTGTTAAATGCTGCACCAGTGTGTGAAATTTACGCTGGTCCTGTGGCCCCTGGCTAATAAAAAATCATCAGGACCACTAACTGGTGGCCAGTGAATTTTGTATTTGAAGTGAAGTACAGACAGGACCGCTAATTATTGTCCACCTACTGGCTCTGTGGTTTTGAAAGGTTTCTTTCCCTGCTGCACTGAACTATTTTCCAGCTATATGATATAGGTTTGTAAATAATCAAGTCTGGATCAGACACTCTATAGTCTGTTTGGTGTGAAAACATACTGATGAATTTCACTTTAAACAAAAAAGTAAATCAAATAAAGTGAAATTCAGATTGAGAATCAATAATCTAAACTTAAAGTGAAATTCATCGGTACGTTTTCACTGCAAACAGACTATAGTGATAGATATCATGAGCATGTGGGATATCTGTGTGCAAATCATGTAGTGACTTGTGACCCTGATCCTCATGTGCAAATCTGAATGTGTATAAACAAAAATGTAATTGTAAGTAAAATTGATATTTTATACTTATCCTGACTCATGATCTTTGCTTATCTCCCTTTCCCTTTCGAATGGTAGTGGAACACTTGAATCCCTTGAAGTTCCCGAAGCGGACGTACAATATTCACCCACGAGTTACCTCTCTTTGCCCTTTCCCGCGCAAACCAGTCATGTGACGCGCCTTACTTGTCACTCTATCCTGATTTTCTGCCCATGCACTTGGATCTGCTGTGAAATCTCAAGTGTCTCAACGGGGAGGCTCGGAGGGCTTGTTTGTCATGAGTCAGGATAAGTATAAAATATCAATTTTACTTAAAAAATTACATATTTTTCCTTATCCTGACTCATGGTCTTTGCTTATAGAATACGTCGGAGTTGGTGGTGGGTCAAGCAACTGGATTCAACAGCTGTCCTTAGATACGTCCTGTATCCCCCCATGGGAACTGCAAACGGCATATCCGTGGTCCTATTCTTCCAACTTATGCGAGGTAACTCGGGGACCACTCCTTGTCTTACTTCAATCTCAGACAAGTTGAATCATATTGATTCGTGTGGTTATAGATAAACTAGTATTCTCCTGTACTAGATATCTTATAACAACCCATGGATTATGATAAGGTCTTTATCATAAATGAGTTGCGATCCCTTTATGTGCAGGTAAGGTTATTACCCGCACAGGATCTTAATCACTCATGCTAGTCTGTCCTAGACTGTGCGCATGGACTTTCAAACTAATACTTTTCCTAGTAAAAGTCATCTACAAGTCAACGTGATAAAGGGTGAGATTTCAACTCAGCGCCTTTGAGGAACCGTTAGTAGCTGTGCTACAACGAGACACCCAAATTGGTGAATGCCTGAGACGTCTTCAGTGGGTATGTCTCGGAGGTAGTGGTTGGCAAACACCGTGTCCGACTTCCAGAAGCAGCCCTCCATTATTTTGCCTCCTTGTCTTAGTCCTTTGAAGATATTGTCTTAGTCCTTTGAAGATATATCTTCAGAGCTCTGACTGGACACAAGGATAAATCTTCTACATCCTCTGGTCCGAGGATTGTAGATAGCGCTGGTGCATGGAACTGTCTATCTGGTTGGCCAGGTAGTTGGTTCTTGGCGCTGAAGTCCCATCTAAGTCTTAGATGTACTGCCTCATTTCGCCCTGCGTCGAATCTAGTTCGGCTGAAGTCCAGCGCATGTATCTCTGATATTCTTGCTGCTATGGCTAACGCTAGCAGGAACAAAGTCTTTTGTGTCAGCAACTCGAAGGTTGTTGATGTAAAGGTTCGTAGGCATCACTGGTGAGATAACGTAGAGTGACGTTCAGGTCCCAGGCCGGAGCTCTAAACTTCCTCTGCTGGTTCTAGTAGCTCTGGAACTTTTGTCAGTTTGATGCCTGTTATCATGGTGATCACTGAACTGATGGCAGCGAGGTATGTAGATAATGTCGAACCTTTAAGGTGTTTCGTCTGTCTCAGATGACACAGGTATTTCAGCCACTTGAGGATGAGCTGTTTTTATCGCAGTGAAGTTCTTCCGCCTTGCATAAGGTTCAAACTTCAGCCACTTGTCGTCGTATAGACTGCGGGTTGATCTGCGTAGCACAAGCGATACTGCTTGGCTGCTCTGGCTGAGTATCCTCTCTTCGTCAAGCATGCTTTGATACGGTCCATACGTGTAACTGGAACACTGCTGGGTTCCCATGTGCTCGCTTGGTGTGCGGATGTACTAGGAGGTTCGGTCACTCTGGTAGTCCATCAGAGTAGATACCTCTTGATGTTGTCTGGTAGCGAGATGGGATCGACGCTGTCTAGATGTTTTGTCAGGAATCGCTGCAACGGCTTCAGTTGTAATCTTCCTGTACGGGTTAAGTTTTGTGCTGAGGTTAGTAGACCCAGTAGAACTTGCCATGATCATAGTGTAAATGGAGAGATGACTGCTTGTGGTATCATGGCTTGTATCTTAACCCAACGATCTTCTGGGATGACAATACGGTTCTCTGTTGTGATGATTCCCAGCAATAGAAGATCTTGTTGATTCTAACTGCAACTTCATCAGGTTAATTAGCCATCCTAGTTGCGTGAGCAACTTCATTGTGAGGTTCAGCTGCTGTTAAAGTTGATTGACACTCTGAAGAAAACTGCATGCCGTCGTCCAGATACCCGACACTGCATAGACCTCGATGTTATCGATCGGTGCCGATAGTCTTGATTATTCGTATGAATAATAATCATAAAGCTGACAATATTCCAAACCGTAGGATCTTCCTTCGGAAGTGCTAACCTCTGATTGCAGTCATGGTACATCATTCTTCCCCTCTATACAGAGGCGATCTGTGCTGATCAGCACTTCGAAGCGTTGTCTATTTATAGCACAGCTGGGTGCAGTGTAGCCTTGCCGGGGACAGGCACTCATGCTGACTTTCCTCAGCAACAACTTGCAAAATAAATCTTGTTTATGCTGCTGTGAAGGGTAGACACCTATCAGATTCCCCCGATGATAACAGGCCGTAGTTGTATACTGTTTACATGGCTGTCGATGAAGTAATCCCCCGTACCACGTCTTTGTTTACAAGTCAGTAAACTTTCTGCTGCTTGCTCTGTCAGTGGGAGGCATCGTCTAACGTGGACCAATCAGCTTCCGAGCGTGACGTCACCAGTCTTGGTTGAGTAAAAGCGTGCGTACCTCTATGCCGTTCATATAGACCTCTTGAATAAGGGTTGATCCAGGCGTAAATTCTTGTTCAGTGAAATAAATCACCTCTTCCCACTGTAGATAATATAAGCCAGCATGACGAAGTAGGTTGTCGAGACTTATATCTGCAAAACTTGATATATCAGCTTGATAGGTGATATCATCTTGAAGTCACAGTCATCAGCATATATGCAGTACGTCTCAGATGGGTTGGAGTGAGTGAGTGAACGACAATTTCCGCAGGCCATCAGCTACCCGGAATATATCTCCGCATCCGTGTAGATGAAGGGATTCTTTCATCAAGTAGGTTGTCGTTTAAACCTGAACCTATATAGGTGTAAGGTTCATACCGGTTGTAGAGTTGAGCAGGCTGCAAACTGTAGAGATCGCACATGTTGTAGATCTTTTTGTTGAGTTGACATAAACATTCTGCCTGTTGACCTAAGGTTCTTAAACCTTGGATTCGCGAACCCTGTAGATGTCTTGTAGATCTGAGAGTTTGCGAACCTTGTAGATGTCTGCTTGCTGATATCTGCCTGTAGATCTGAGAGTTTGCGAACCCTGCAGATGTCTGCGTTTGTGCGTTTGTTTGTCATCATGCATCTGATAGGAGAGGATGTCGTCTGTATCTTTAGATGGTGACTGCAGATTCAGGCCGTTAGCTATCCAGCTGTAATCTCTCGATCAGGAAACACAAGGTCTTCTTGTTGCTCCTGTAGTGGTTGTTGAATAGAGCTGATACTGCGCTGTTCATCTGCCTGTGAATCTGCATTCCCTCGCGTGCTGTCCTTTCGCGAACCCTTCTCAGATGATTCCCCTCTTTGCGCACCTTTATCTTGGGAAAGATGAGTTAGCGAACCTCTAGATGACTCATCATCCTTTCGTGAACCCTTGTAATGAGAGCTGTACATTCGCGAACCCTTGTAAGGAGAGCTGTGCCTTCGCGAACCTTCTACTGCCGATTCATTACTTCCTGACTTCGAATAATGAGAGCTGTGCTTTCGCGAACGTCTGCTCTGCAGGCTGCCACTGTAGGATGATCTATGCTCATGCGATGCTCAGTGGTGTGAGCTTTGCGAACCTCTATGATGTGGTGAATAGCTTCGCGAACGTCTGTGAGATCTAGATCTGAAGCGACTTGAAGATGATGCCGTCCAAACTCGTTGCTCTGCTGCGTCTGGAGTTTGACGATCTCTCTGCAGATGACTGCGGGTTCGCAGAAGTAGATTGTTGAGTGAATGTTCGCAGAGGTGTACGTTCGCGAACGTTATCTCTCACTGCCAATGTCTGCGTAGAGGGTTGACTGAGGCCTGTATAGCTAAGAGGCTTAGCCGAGCTTGTGCTTCTTCCAAGAACCTCCGCTCTATCATGGACATCATCTGGTTGGTGAACTGCGTCATAAACTCGTCAGGGTCGAAGTTCTAGGTTGTCTGAAGACGTAGCGTTCACAAACGCTGAAGTCTTGAGTACCCCTGGTTCACTGCGTTGAGATGCTGGAGTTAGATCATCAGATATCTAGCAAGTTATGATCGTTGCAGGTGAAGATCTAGTCATAGATGTTGAAGAAATCATCACCCTCATCGGTACTTCAGTTAGAAGTATCGGCGGATCATCGAAGACGTCTATCTCGTCAAGGGGTAGAATGTCTTCGCTGAAAGATCTATGCTGGGATGACTTCTTAGGATGCACCGACTTCCCCATAGCTGCAGTTGCCTTCATCTGCGAGGTAGTCGTCTTCTTTTTAGCGCCTGTAAAGCTGACTGCCCCTGTAACAAACTCCAAAATTATGCATCTCAATTGCAACAGACAAACTCACGACATGCAGGTTCATCTCTGCCTTCGCGAACGTCTCTTGGATCGGCTAGGCGTAGAGGCAGGCTTACTTAGAGGTTCGCGAACGTGGACTGCATATCATCTTGTAGTATGATGGAGTCGTCCGACTGTGGAGCCCTTCGCGGAAGAGTGTGTTCATCAATGTCAACTGCAGTTGTAGCTCTGATGGGTGTAGATTCGTGCAGGCCAGTAGTTTGCGCACGATGTCGGCAGACTGTGTCTTCCTTGATTCTTGCTGGAATCTCTGCTCCATCATAGCCATCATCTTTTCTTAGCCCCCTTTGCCGCAGACTGGCTCTGTAATGTACTAGGCAACATATCACTATTATGAACATCAGCAGCAAGCAACATACAGTTTTTGGCCTGATCTCCAGATTTATCATATGTGACTAGAGATGTCTTTTTCACCCGATCCATGGCACGTCTATAAACATAAGACAGATATTGATTAAATTGCAATTCAGTTAAATCAACACAGTAGCTACAACGCAAGGTGGATGAACATGGATCTGTACACGATGGACATTGGGGGTGAGGATCAGCCAGCGACAACCTGTGTTTACACACACAAGAAGATTTCATGAATTGTAAACAAAGTTACAACACGATGAAAACACGACTCAAAGTCAATAAATTTCAACAAATTTGTACAGATACTACATCGTAATTATAAACAAAACCATACACAGCTTAATTTAGAAGAATAGGCCTAAATATAAATGATAGATTGCCATATACAGGACTCAGTGCTCGCTCAACCATCCGCTTGGGCGAAAAGGGAGAGAGTGACAAGTAAGGCGCCTCACATGACTGGTTTGCGAGGGAAAGGGCAAAGGGAGGTAACTCGTGGGTGAGTATTGTACGCTCCGCCTCGGGAACTTAAAGGGATTCAAGTGTTCCACTACCATTCGAAAGGGAAAGGGAGATAAGCAAAAATCATGAGTCAGGATAAGGAAAAATACTGATTTACCTTGCAGCGTATTATCCTGACTATATTCTAGTAGGAAGCCTTTCCCTGAACCAAGCTTATTTGTTTTGAAGACAACTGTCACATCTGGTCCCTTGCTGAGGAACTCTGTAGTGTCCTTGTTGCATAAGATAACCGCAGGAGACATCTGGGAAACACCTCCTAAAACGACATTTGAGGAAGTCATTAATGGATTCTCAAAGACCTAATGTAATGCTGCGTTTACACTAGGCCACAATTAGGCTACGATTCAGATTTTTAAAAAAAATTGTAACTCATCTTACAGAGCATGAGAGATCCCAGATCCAAATCGTGGTGATCGCAAGAGATCTCCATGATCGTGAGGCATCTTGATAAACGTGGCAAAATATTAAACATGCCGATAGGTTTAGCTATCGTTTCAGAATGCGGTACTGCATAGTAGTGTGTGGGCATCGGATCAAATGGTATAAGAGCGTGAGAAAGTGTGAAAAAGCGCAATGGAACATTTCGGGATGATCGTAATACATTGGAATAACGAGTATCAGATGATAGTTCCCACCGTCTTATGATTCTACCAAGATCCGTTATGATCTATTACAATTCTATTAAGATCTCCTGCTCTGTGTCATATTGTACACAATCTATCTCGATCTAATACGATTCAATGCATTTCTGTGCATTTCACACGTTGTACTATGGATAACTTCCACTATGGATCTGTCACAGTCTACTACGCTCCCTTGTGCTGCGACTCGTTCTGGTGCGTTTGGTATGCTTTTCTATAAATTGTGTCATGCTGCCACACAAAATTCATTGTGATCCATCTGCAAGCCCCATTACACTATTTTATCGTCATTTTCATTGTAGAATATAGGAGATGGGACCGAAAATGGGCAAGGGCAAAAGAAAAGGGGTCCAAGGTAACTTATGCTGTCTGAGAATCGTGTTTAATCGCCCTTCTTTGTCAAAATAGAAGGTAACAAAAAGTAGCAGATCGATATAAATGTCTCAAAAAGTACGAAATCGCAACAGATCATATACTGAAATCGTGATGGTTGAAAAACGTCTCTACAGATCGTCAAATATTCGCAACAGATCTTCATTGAAGCGTACCTGATTGGAAATCCAATCGTAAGAATGCATAAAAGATCTTATCAGAGTGCATAAAATCATAAAAGTGTGTCTACAAAGGGAAAACTATACAAAATGTTCCACGATCATGAAGATATACTACAATATTTGGTTCGCATCGGATCGGCATAATGTGGCCTAGTGTAAACGCAGCATAACATGTGACCTACCTTGTCAGTTCCCTTTCCTTCACATGCCACTAGTGTTATAACTACCACTTACTTGTAAGTACAGCCAAACATGACATGACCAGACTTCAAGTTATTGGATATTTCAGTTATTTGACACAACTAAAGAGTGAGTGATTGATTGAGTGAGTGAGTGAGTTTTACACGACTTTTAGCAATAATCCAGTAATATTACGAGGGGGACACCAGAAATGGGCTTCTGTGGGGAATCAAACCCAGGTCTTCGACATGATGAGCGAACGCTTTGACCACAAGGCTACCCCACTGCCCCAAGTGATTAATGAAGAAAGAATATGAAAGGGCCAAATTTTACACGTGTCCCTTACAAATGAGCATTTCGGAATTAAATGCAATGTTTTTGCTTTTACCTGATGCTACACAGTGCTTCAGCTTTCCTACCCAAAACCCCAAGTTAACTATCTTGGATAGTGCAACCTCATATTCTTCACTGTATGCGACAGTGGCGACAAAACAGGAAGTCAGTAGACGAAGTCTGGGCAGGGCTTCAAGTGCAGTGTCAGGCAAGTATTAAAACACTGCATTGATTCTAAAATGCTCATGTTTTACCTTACTTGACGCTACACAGCGCGCTTTATTTGGCCGACATGCTTATGGAATAAGCGCCAGTTCCGCTGAAGAAACACTACATACACATCAGGTAAGGATTCCTCCAGTGACTTTCCGGTAGCGGCCACTCTCACATCAGAACTGGGAGATACGATGCCAGTTGAGCAGAGCTGAGCTGAGTGGTGAAGTGCAAGTCCATGTGCCCTAGCCGCCTATCCATCATGGGAATCGAAGCGCTGGGTCAGGACATCCCCACAAGAAAATGCACATCCAGAACATTAGGAACTGCGCACCAAAACAAAATCTCAGTGTGCACCTGTGTCCCAGGGCACCAAGGTAAATAAGGCTTAAAAATAGTAATTTTTGAGCCAAAGGCATTAAATCACGAAGACACTGACAGATTTAGCAATAGTTCAAATAACCAAAAGGGAAGAAGGGCTACGAGACGCACCAAAGATGAGACAAATACAAACATGCGCACCATGGTGTGAACATATGTGAAGTTGCGAGTTTGATATAAAGTTACAGTGTCCTCCCAAAACTTCCACAGCTTATAACAAAAACTGTGTTTCTGGTTGACTGCACACACTTTAGCATACTGATTACCTCAGTCTGTAATGGTTTAATTCATTACTCAGTAATGAATACAAACAATTAACAAGAAAATGTTGCCCCCGCTGCTGATTGAAGAGTTCCCTACACTGAGTGTGCTCTGGTGATTAATTTCTACTAAATATATATCATGGTTGATCATAAAATAAATATATCCAAAGTGTCCAAGGTAAATACTTATTTGTAAATGCATGTCACAATAAACTTACCACATTACAATTAAACCTATATCATGAAGGTTCATGGTACAAGGGTAAATAAACTAGCAATAGCAATATCACTGTGGAGGCAAGTGAAAGCAATAGATTGCTGTAGATGGTAAAGTGGTAAGTCCTTCATTTTAGACAAAGTCTCGAAAATTGTATACATGAATGGAACCATAAATAAATTATCACACATTCAGGGTCCCACTGAAGTACTTGAAAACACAAAAAACAATGTGTTGAGGGGTTTGATAACACAACCTATTATCATATAAAGATCAATAATTGAACAAAATTCACGAACAAGTTAAATAAACATCAATTCAACTATGAGATGCACACCTTTCGAGTCCCAATGAAACACATGTATAAGCTTAATCAATTCTGTTGAGCAGTTTTTGTGGAGAAGTGGAATAGACTTAATCCCCTATTTCACTATCATCAGAGAGAAATTCAACAAAACATTTCTAAGTTCAAATGTCTCTAAACATACAAAAAACCATAAAATACAAAAACAAAATATGAGGTGCACACCTTTAGAGTCTCTATAAAAGACATGTAAGCTAAATGAGTTTTGTGCAGTGGTTTTTTGAGGAGAAGTGGATAAAGTACAACCCCCGTTGTATGGGACGAACAGGATGAATAGAACCAAATTCAACTAAGTTCAAACATCTGTAGAAGTGACAAAATTAAGAAATTGGATGAACAAGGTATGAGATGCACACCTTTAAACTCCCAATGAAACACATGTAGAAGCTCAATCAATTCTGTTTAGCAGCTTTTCTGGAGAAGTGGATAGACTTCATCCCCTATAACACTATATTCAGAGAGAAATTCAACAAAATTTATGTAAGCTCAAACAGTATTAAAATTGGAAAAATAAATCAATACAAAATCAAAATATGAGATGCACTCCTTTAGAGTCCCTATAAAGCACATGTGTAATCTAAATGAATTCCATAAAGTAGTTTTTGAGGAGAAGTGGATAATGTACAACCCCCTGTTGGATGGAGCGAACAGGCTAAATAGAACAAAATTCAACTAAGTTCAAACTTCTGTAAAAGTGACAAAATTAAGAAATTGCATAAACAATTATGAAATGTACACATTTAGAGTCCCTACGAAAGACATGTAGCAGTTTGTTCAATTCTGTTGAGCAGTTTTTGTGGAGAAGTGGATAGACTTCATCCCCTATTACACTATCAGAGGTACAGATAAGCTGCGTATCTGCTTAAGTAACGCAAATATGTATGTGAAAACTCAATTCCTATTAAGTATATTGCGAACAAGTACGCTTGAATTATTGTAAATACTCAATAGATGTGATGTTACATGCGTACACACAAAAGTGTCAAATCTTAGCTTGCGTACCAATGGATAGATAAAGAAACTGAGGTATATTGAGAGGTTCTGTTACAGGACATGAACTTGGCAACTTGTAGTCTCTTATTGTTTCTCATATTACAGATCAAATATAAATAACAAACACTAACATTTAAACTTTATTATATTTTAAAAATTAATGAAATGACAAAATACCCAAATGAGTTTGAGTGAGGTGGGTACAATCTATTTGGTTACTCAAAGGAAAATTAGTATACCCAATTGAGATGACCACAAGCGAGTACATAACTCAATGACCCAAAACATTATCTGTAGCTCTACACACTCACGCCGTCGGTTCCAACTGAATTCCTGTGCATCAAATATTCAATAACACCCGGAAATTGGCCAACACATAGAGAATCTCACCCGAGTGTCTTTTGATATCAAATATATCACCACGAGTTGATAAAGTAACAAATATCCGAGGCTTGCCGAGGATATTTTTACTTTTATCAACAAGTGTTGATATATTTGATATCAGAAGACACGAGGGTGAGATTCTATTTATCATAAAAAAATCACTCTTCATTAGTTTTCAACGAAAAATGTACATCTCTGAACACAGTACTGCCATTAGATTTGCAGTGCAGCGATGTCATAGCATTGTGACGTCATCAAGTTCATGACGTCATAGCATTGTCAGGGCATTGTGCAAAATCTACTGTCAAAATGATATCTACGAGGAGATATCGTCTGATCTCACACAAGCGATATCTCCTGTGGAACACAGTTTTGGATGATAAATGATGTTTATCTCCTAAATGTGTACCTGTTTTGAGGCCAATTATCACAGAAGAAATGTTTTAACTGCCTGAATATTGCTGTTACTGTTACATTTCACATTTGTATAAAATTTGGGAAGTTTGAAAAATAAATATCACACTGAAGAGACATATTTTGACTGTAAACTTTAAACCGTATATAGAAAAATACATCAGGGAGCACTTGCACAAAGTGATCTTAGCTCTAGCACTATCTTAAGTCTATGTTAGAGAATGGGGTTAGTAGTATTACTATTTACAGATATACAGAAACAAAGAAGCCGGTTCGTGTGATCCTGGTACAGAGAGGCTGGTTAGGCTCATCAACAGCTCAGGGCCCTTACCCCCTTAGCTCGCAGCCAATCCAGGGAATTGCCCCCCTCTACACACATTCCATGCAGTGAATGGGACTATCCCTGCAATTGTGGAAGTTTGCATATTTGCCATGTTTTTCCTTAAACCTGTCAATCACATTACCATTAAAAGGGACAGAAATTTGGATGGTAATAATAATTCCATTGGTTTTATCAAAAAGGACAGGGTCGGGTTTGTTGGTTTTGATATGTCTGAGTCTGCATACGGAAATATTTCACAGAATTTTACAACTGTCGTTTCCATGAAATACATAATTGCTGTTACTGTTATTATTATCAAAGATGTTTAATTCTTTTAAAAACAAATATGTGCATGCCTGTGTACTGCCTTTAACTCTGGAAAAGAGTTAATATTCTTGTTTGAAGTGGTTCTGATGTTCATAGGCCAATATGAAATAAAGGGCATGTCTTTATTTGGCTTGTCCCGGAATAATCTGAGTTGGTCATGAATGCCCTGTTTATTTCACAGTGTCACTATCTTTAACAATGCTCCCCATTCCCATGTAAAACAAAATGACCACCTTCTTGTGATGTAACCACAGACATGTCCTAGGCTACAACTATTTACCACCCATGAAGATCCGGGTTAGGATTGATCTTCAGCAACCCATGTTTGTCGTAAGAGGTGACTAACGGGATCGAGCGGTCAGGCTTGCTGACTTGGTTGACTCATTGCATCCTAATTACGTAGATCGATGCTCATGCTGTTGATCACTGGAATGTCTGGTCCAGACTCGATTATTTACAGACCGTCGCAATATTGTTGGAATATTGCTGAGTGTGGCATAAAACTAAACACGCTCACTCACTCACAGTTACTTACCATGATATCCTTCGTACAGACTGACATTGTGCAGACACATGGTTGGTACTGTAGTAAGAAGGTCCATGCTAAGCACCGTGACCTTGACCCTGGCATAGAGTTTAACGGCCTGCAGTTCCCACATGCATTGTGTTCCACTGTAATGTGAAATGTGGTACCAGTAAATCACATTGTGTAGCTATGTAGCAAGAAAACATCAGTCATCCTTAACCTTTAGCCTGCTGAATTAATTTCAGCATAAGGCGTAGCAAAGAGGGTGGGTGATTTTTAACAGTCGGTGTGTCATTAAATAAGGGACAACTAGAAAATATTTGGCACATTAATACTAGACAGAAAATATGAACATTATTATCCAAACATATCCTGATAATTTCAAACATACAGAGGTTAATGACAAGGCAAACATAAATAAAGTAAATTTTCCTGAATGTACCTAAATTACTTGATTGACAGTAGAATGCGTTCATATAAGGAACCTGAATAAATCGTTAAATAAACGCAAACTGATTTCAATATTCTTATTTCCGATATTTCATGATTATCTGACTTCAAATTCGTATATTTGTATCTGCAATTATCAGCGCGATGACAAACAAAAATATATTTCTGAAAAAAATAATAATCGAAAACGTTCGACGTAAACAAATCCCATTTTCGAGGTCATCACATATTTTATTCAAAGGGCACTATTATGTTATTCCAACGTGTCATGTCATGAAAATTGCAGAATAAAATATATGATTTATGAATATTCACTAGTCCTAATTTCAAGTGTTTCATTATTTTTCGACACAAATGCACACAAAACCAGTGTTGCACCGTGTTACATGTACGAAAAACAAACATGGCGCGCTTCGTCCAACCCCTACATAAAATATTGCTATTTTGATAAGAACAAAGCTCACAGGACTTACATCTATAAGCCCTGGCGAAAGTTGATGACGTGATGTGCACGAAGTCAACAATGGCCGTTATTTGTGGCTGTGTGCGGAGAAATTTGGTGAACAATCTTTTAGTTCGATGACGTTTCCTTTAACGTACATAAACTAATTGAAGATTATATATTGAGAAAGCTGAGAATTAATGCATTCCGTACATAATTCAAATGACATGTAAATCTGACTTGTTGAATAATTATTGCCAGTTTTATTTTGTGATGTCATTATGCTGCTGTCCTGTCGAATGGGTTCGACAGTAGCATTGAGAGGATTAAGTAAAGACTGCAAATTTAACAGCATGCAAAGTTTCATAAGATACTCAGGTCAGAACTAAATAACAGTCTGTGATACAGACCCTAGCTGAAACAAATATATCCAAGAAAGCCCGTACAAGTCTAGATTATGTGGCAAGTCTAGATTTCCACAGTTTCAGGGTCTGAAAATGAAGAAATTCTCTGGGTCCTTTTTATTATATTTTTTACTATTATTATTTAGGAACTGTATTTTCTGTACAATATTTTAATTTCAGAGACTAGATGTTAGTCTATAAATAACTATATGATGTTCATCCCTGCCTACTCAATACCAGGGCCTAGATTTTCGAAGCGGTCTTAGCTCTAAGATAGTTGTAAGTGTCATACATTAACATTACCTTACGGCTATCTTAGCGCTAAGAGAGCTTCGAAGATCTAGGCCCTGGCATCCAGACTAACATTATTATAGGGTCTCCAGTACCTATTCATGAAGTGAGTGAGTGAGTGAGTTAATATTTAACGTCACATCGGCAATATTTCAGCCATATCGTGACGAGAACATTTGACATTTAAATAGAATATATATACAGATATTATAAAAACCTGCCGACGAAGGACAGTAAAACAACTAGAATATCACAGATATACATGTAAAACTAGTAATTAAATCTAAAACATTTTAACTTTATGGGACAGCACAATATAAAAAATAGGCTATAGATCGCCAACAACTGAAGGTAGATCACCATACTAGGGACCATGGGGACTTACATTACTTTTGCTACCTGCATGGACCCTAGCTGGATTTACACCATCCCTTCAGCTGCTGGCGATTGGAAGAAATGTTAGCCGAAATTAAAAGAACAAGAATACTACGTTTAAAAATCCTGGCAAGTTTAAATTGACTTTGAAAGTTTTGGGACTTACGTACCCTCTCAGGAGGACAATAATTTTACGCTACGTCAACCCCCTTTAAGGGTACAGCCACTAACAATCTCAGTTACTAATAGAAACTACCAACAATATAATATTTAACTATTTACAGATCAGTCCACAAATCTAATTCTTTTAAAAATTCAACTATTATATGATAATTAACATTATAAAAAAGATCCTTCAATGTCATGACATTAAAATACTTATCCCTTGTGATGGAATATTCAACACAGTCAAGCAGGACATGCTTGACCGTGATTCTTTCATCACAAGGGATACAAAACGGAGGATCCTCACCTTTCAATAGGTACTCATGAGTATATCGCGTGTGGCCAATACGACATCGTCGTATGATGACCTCTTCAAATCTGGACTGACAACCCAAGTAGGTCTAACCGATAGTTGGTTTTATTGCATGTAATTTATTGATACCTACTTGGGTGTCCCACTTCTTCTGCATCAGATCACGGATGTATGTTCTAATGCAAGCTTTGTAATCAGAGTAAGGAATAAGAAGTGGTGTCACAGATTTGTTGAGTGCTGCCTTGGCAGAAAGATCGGCCATTGTATTCCCCGAAATGCCAACGTGACTGGGTAACCAACAGAAGACGATGTCGCATTGGCCAGTAGCAAGTGCATTATATAACTCAATAATTTCTATTAAAAGTGGATGTTTAGAGGATAAGTTTTTAATAGCCTGAAGACAAGAAAGAGAGTCTGAAAATATTATATATTGTTTATGTTTGGAATGTCTTTGGATATATTTAAGAGCTGTTAAGATGGCGTTTGCTTCCGCTGTAAAAATAGAACTGTTATCAGGTAGTCTAGAAGATATTGTTCTGGATCCAATGACTGTGGCACATGCCACTGCACCACCGTCCTTGGACCCATCTGTAAATAAGGATTTGTATGTATTATATTTGATTTTTAATTGACTATATTCTTGTTTATATTGTAATTCATTAGTTTCCGATTTCTTAAACTTTGTCAGAGTTAGGTCAACTTCAGGCCTCACCAGTTGCCAAGGAGGAGAAGAAAGAAGACGAGAAGGAGCTATATTTTCCAGCTCAATGCCGGCAGCAGAAAGAAATGGTTTAATTCTTAAACCAAGAGGCGGAACAAGAGAAGGCTTTTTTAGACAATTAGTTTTGGCTTTAGAAAATTTAAAACCGTTTTCAAGACACCATTTATCTATTTTATTTAAACACAACTGCAGTTGCCGTTCAATAGTATGCATATTTTTCCCACGACAAGAAATATTAAAATCATCCACAAAAAGAGATCCATCGATGGAATCATTTAAAACCTTTGATAAACTGTTGATCTTAACACTAAACAAAGTGACGGACAAAATGCTGCCTTGAGGGACACCCTGATCCTGACTGTAATGATCAGACAGGGTAGTCCCCACTCGGACTTGAAATTGTCTGTCTTCTAAAAACTGTGATATAAAAAGGGGTAAACGACCCCTCAAACCAAAATCATGGAGATCTTTCAAAATGCCATACTTCCATGTCGTATCATATGCCTTTTCAAGATCGAAAAAAATCGACACAGCATGTTGTTTATTTAGCATGGAATTTTTGATGAAAGACTCCAATCGCATTACAAAATGATCGATGGTACTACGATTTTTCCGAAACCACATTGAATGTCAGTGATGAGGTTGTTGGTTTCCAGGTACCAAACTAGACGATTATTAACCATACGTTCCATTGTCTTGCAAACACAGCTAGTTAAAGAAATTGGTCTGTAATTAGGCGGATCAGTATGATCCCGTCCCAGGTTTAGGAATAGGAATGATTATGGCATTGCGCCATGATGGTGGGAAATTACCAGAAGTCCATATACTGTCAAAGATATTCAATAATGTTTCTAAACATGATTCAGGGAGATGGTTAAGAAGCTGATAATGAATATTATATCGACCTGAAGCACTGTCATGAGCTTGCCCAAGGGCAGTATGGAGCTCATGAATGGAAAAGATTTCATTATAATCCTCCCCATTATCGGAATTAAAATTAATTTTCTTTTTTTCTTGCTGGTTTTTAAATTTCTGAAAAGTTGGTGAATAATTGGATGAGGAGGAATGTTTGGCTAAAGTTTCACCTAATTTGTTAGCAATATCAGATTTTTCTGTTAAAAAAGTGTCACCCTCGTTAAGATGGTGCACACTACATTTGGAACCTTCACCTTTTATCTTCCTTACCATATTCCATACCTTAGAAATAGGTGTTCGTGAGTTAATTTTAGAAACATAATTTCGCCATGACTGTCGTTTATTTTGTTTAAATGTACAACGAGCCTTGGCGTTTGAAATTTTAAATTGGTTTAAGTTATGGACTGTTGGGTGCCGACGGAAATATTTTGCTGCCTTTTTCCTAGCTTTTCTAGCTTGTTTGCAGTCAATAGTAAACCATGGCTTACGGATGTGTGGGACCATAGAGGACTTGGGAATACACTATTCATAAAGAACTTGGATGTGTGTTCCCTTAAGAGGGCACTGATCCAGAGCAATTTCCGTGGACTGGTTGTTGCTTTTGTTATTGTTTTTCTCCGGTGAGTACCTTGACGATATCCCAGAATTCATAACTGGTTCGTTACCTCTGCTGCACCACCCTCATGCACGATTGATAGTATAAGTATAGACTGATCAACAAAGATGAAATCTTTTTTACTCAATAATATTTCCATCTTGATTATTTTGATAACAAATGAATTTTTTTTTAAGTTTAACCATCTGCCAGTGGTAAAAAAATGTTAGGACTGTCAATGTACGTCTTTATATTTTGTCTTATAATCCTAATTAGTTTATTATCATATCTGTATGCATTTTGAAAGTTAACAAAATGCACACGATCTGCTTATACTTAGTGAATTTGACTGTAATATCTAGACATCTTATAGATTGCCAATGTGAATCATATTTCACACACACGCCCTAAGTGCGACCTAGTTTATGTTGTCTGTCTCATTACATTTCACGGCAAAAAAATTGATTCTGTTGAATGCTATAACAAATGAATAAAAACAAAATGCAAATACAGTATTAAACTTAAAACAGACTTAAGTTATAGCAACAATATCAGGCTATTACCTTGTTCAGGGAATGTATCCATCAATATCCACATAAAGGAATGAGATGCCATTCATTTGCAGCTGACTAAGAATCCTGTTCCATGTCATGTGTCTTGTAACAGTCTAATATGCGAAAAAATGATCTATTGTTTCAGGTTTTTCACTTTAGAATATAGTCCCATTGGTCACCCAAGATAGCACACCTGGCAACTAATTGCATGATGTCCGCCATTCTTTAAAAAAGTAATTTAGTTAGCCAATAATGAACAATGAATCAATGTATTGGTGGCTAATCAAGGACGTTGTTTTTACACAGACACTTTACGACAGGGTGTATTCAGTATATATTAGTAAATCTAAATGCATAAACACTACCTTTTGACAAATCCGCTGTGCAGGATAAAAGCAATTAATCAATCAGCGTGTTATCAGTTAATCCTTTGATCAATGTTTATTTTGTAACTCAGCTGATACGTCCTCGTGCTGCACTTCCATGCGCATATTACATAAGCTGTAATACATTTGCCACATCAGACCTCAATTTATAATGATGAGTATTTACTCCAGACACAAGAAATGCCAAATGAGAACCTTTGTCGGGTAATCTGAGTGGTGTTACCACTAATTATTCCTATTTATTAACTGACCATCAAGTGAATGATGACAAATAACATGTAGGTTTACCACCAAACAAGGGTTACAGCAAGAGAGTAGTAATCGCTGGATTGCATGCAAGTTTGATTGCCTGAAAAAATACTTATGTGCCGACACTGTTTTGAGAATATGAATGGAACTTCATTGTTGCATAAGAAATACATATAAACATTTTCTTTGTACTTAGTAAAAAACTGTATATACCTATGTACCTAAGTAGAATTTCTGATTTTTTCAGCAATGGCAAAGTGGGGTTGTTTAGTTTACGGATTCAAATATATCAAATGTGTGTTTTTGATATCATAGCATAGGTAATAGACATCATATTATTACATGATTAAATATCGAGGTTAAAAACACAGACATAGGATCAAATTGGATCAGTCACTATACCATCCAAGCATTTGAAAATCTGAAAAAGCCTACACTGCTGGGACACTTTATTACAATAGACAAGAACTACCGGGATATTTTTCAAATAACGGCATCTGATGGGCATCCACCCTTCTTAATGTCCCACTGTTTAGGTTGAAGAAATTCTGCCAAGGTGGACAGTTGCCCAGTCCCCGTGTCTGTTACGGTTGAGGGAGCAGGGGCTGACCAGTTTGCAGCTAGGTTTCGTAATTAGACTGTTGGCTGGAAACATTAATCGCTCTGGATCAGTGCCCCTTTAAGCAGGGGTGGAAATAACCCATTGACCGACGTCCGAGTCCAGTGTTTTTTCTGTCGGGCAAGCAAATTTGTATATCACGCTGTACCGGTGTCCATTTGACTTTCCAATGTTAATTATGTTAAAAGTTTAAAAACTCAACAAGAAAATCGGCCGGTATAGTGGAAAAATTATCAGGGCAAGTGATTTTACATGTGCCACTGTACCAGAGTACACTAGCAGTTTTAAAGTTATTTCCACCCCTGCTTCAAGTATTTACCTGATACAGTACACAACACACATGTCATATCAAACATTCATGCTTCATGCCACTCACATCTTTGAACAACTTCATTAAAAGATATAAAGACATAAAGAAATGCTTTTTATAAGGGAGAGATCGGAAGAAGGGCTGGCTGCTTCACTTGGTTGATGTATGTCAATCACTGCATTGTCTGGTACAGGCCTGACAGCATTGTATCTGGACTGTTGGTGAGTGCAGGCATTAAACAAAAAACTAACAATACAGTTAGTAGCAAGTGACTTACGAAATATTTCCACTACTATACACAGGAGCCAATACTCACGGTCTGTATGAAATAGGGTATCCTGGAGATGACAACGTTCTTGGATCATCGTTGGCTAACAGAATGATGGGGCTAATGCTGCCGTCGCCCTTATTATTACTGAAACATGCTGGTGGCAGAACAAGAAAACAATATTGGTCATTTTTAAACAACTGAATACAGTAGAGTATGTGGCGAGCAACACAGTGGTTACCTGCATGAGCAATAATACATACTATTTGGACACCCAATCAGCCAATTCACAGAGCCACCCATTCCAGTATACAGATATGGAAAATCAAGACCCTTTGATGGCTTCCATCTGTGTTTAATCAGGAACATTATGTCAGTGAGTGAATGAGTTTTATGTTGCCACATTGCAGATGGAAAACCAAATTAATGCAGATTGTATGCATCAGGTTGAATTTTCAGAACTGTGTGAGAGTGTTTGGTTTAACAGCACTTTTACCATTATTCCAACATGAGGAAGAGTACCCATTTGGGAAATCAGACCCAAGACTTTCAGTATGACAAGCAAACACTCTAACCACATGGCTCTGAAGGGGAGCTGAACCATGGATCAGTGGTTGAATCAGGTGTTTATATTAAATGATATAACAGTTTAGGGTGAAAGTGTCCTTTATTACACTATACATGGTGGTAGAGCGAACTGTATTTCTTTTCTAAGATGCCAAATTTAATACTTTCTAAGGATAATTACGATTAATCCAGGGCAGAAAACAAACGACGCTGTCGGTGACGTAAGAATCCTCGCACAGAGCTAACTGGCTCGCTGTTCTATTGATGTGTCTGTCCCCCTACGTTAAGACGATCGTTACCAGAAAGAACAAATGATAAACAGTTTGATGACAGTTTACGTTTGGATTAAATATCTTCTCTAAATTATTTCAATTACATCTGTGATTAACGTAAACCATATGGGGCAATATGAACGTTGCATTTCTACTACCAATGTAAGTTTAGATCAGTACATCCAGATGAAGCTGAGTAGTCAAGCGACACTCCACGATTGCACTGTGGGAATGTAAACATTGCGAACGTTATCGTGTCACTGAAAACTTGTGAGTTGAAATGAGACATTTTAACTGTCGGAAAACATAAACGTAATGAATCCACCAGTGATGTTAGCTGCGTGAAGCAACTGCAAACCAAGAAACGGGATGCACTGGGGTAGTTTACTGAAGGAGGATGTACGAGGCGATGACAACTGACATGCATTGTGACGTCGCTTACATTGTTGGATTACGAGGGCGCAGACTAGAATGGTGCAATGACGCCAATTCATTGTGACGGAATGCAAAAAGTGCACATTATCGTCTGAAAAAGTATTGTCGGCGCCTTTGATCTTTCACCGAAGCATCTTACAATGTAACATATGTTATATTTGGGATTACACTTTCTTAGTAAATTACAGGTCACTATATGACTGAAATATTGCTGAGGTGACGTTAAATCTTAACTCACTCACTAGTAAAGTACAGATTCTATAGTACTGTCGGAAATAGAAAAAAACCTGTTTTTAGGCTGTTACTCTGTATCCCTAAAATTGACACAATTGCAAATAGCATATGTCGAAAGAACCCACTTCGGCCTAACTGGGCGTTCAGTTGGATGCGAAATACGATATCCAGAAAAGCATGTTTACTTGTAAAATCGGGCAAAACTTAGAAAAAATACGAATAGCTGCTGAAAACAATAGATCAGAGTATAGATGGCAATTAGGTCGCTCAGCCAGGTATGACGACAGACCGTCGACTCACCTGGCATGAAATGCGTGTGCTGCCTACAGGCACAAGGGGTCATCTCAAAGATATTTTGTGCTTTTTCATGTGTGTTGACTATGTCTCATTTGTGTGGCTGCTTGTACTAGCCCAGACTGAAGCTGTTTTTTATAGTGCTAGGTCACTCGGATACAATGCCGCAGTGAAGCATAAATACCCCACTCAGACACATCATACTGACTCCAAGCCGACCAGCCCTTGTACCCATTAATGCCGAGCGCCAGGCAGGGACCAACAAGTACCATATTTTAACGACTTTTGGTATGACGCGGTCGGGGATCGAACCCGCGACCTTCCGCTCTCTGGGCAGACTCTCTGTAAGGGACTGTCCATAATTTATGGCTTTTGGGGTGGGGGTGGGGGTGGGGTGGGGTTGAGAGGGTGTGATGATGAATTTAAGGGTGGGGTCACCCATTTTGTTCTGGGTAGGTAGAGGGGAGGGTCATCAAATTTGTACACGTACTAGGGGGTGTCAGCAATTTTGTACATAAAAATATTCAAAAATTATGCTAAGAAAATATGGGAAGGGGGAGTGCAGGTCATTGATTTTGTACATGACATGCGGGGGGTTGGGGGGTGGTGTGTGTACATTACTTTGTACATAAATTTTAGGAGGGATCACTCACATTGTACGTGTTTCTCCATAAAAATCATCATCACCCCCCCTTGCTATAAATTATGAACAGTCCCTAATCACTACACCACGGAGGCGATGTTTGGATTGCAGGAGACCTGTTAGAGATTCGAACTCTTTTAACAATATTCTAGCAATATTGTGATTGGGGGCTCACAAAACATGTTTCTCACATTGCACTCATGGGAAACTGAACCCTGGCCATAGGCGTGACAAGCAAACACTTTTATAACTGGGCTTACTCAATGCCTGATATCGCAGGTCTTAAGATTAACTATGATAAGTCTCAGGTAATATGGATAGGGGCAAGAAAGAATAGTTCAATCAGATACTTACCTTGTTTAAACATACAATGGAATCCAGGGTCCCGTTTCACAAAGCTCTCATAAGCCTAAGATCTCGTAACCTTTCTTTGTAGCATTCGTACCTCCTAAGTTACAGTATAGGAGGTATGAATGCTACCAGGAAAGTTACGAGATCTTAGGCTTACGGCAGCTTTGTTTAACGGGGCCCAGAATATTTCAAGCTCCTTGGTGTAATATTTTCAACAGATTTAAATGTTATGGCTAGAAAGAATTTTGAAAATAAATGATTTGAGATTCAGTTAATTATCAACAGGTGAATGAAAAGAATAATTACACCACTTGGTAGAATTTCTATTATAAAATCATTACTAAGGCCAGACCAATTTTATTTCTTGTTTTACAGATTTTTGTCCTAAAAAGTGTATTTGTCCCAAAAAGTGTATTTGGGGCAAAAAACAATCTAAAAGCATTTTCTTGCACATTTACATTTTTGGCAAACAAAAATATTAAAATTTTATTTCTTGAGCGGGGAAAATAATTGTTGTTTTTTTTTTCTTATTCTTGAAAAAATATGACCGGCGGATCCGTAAAACAAGAAGTAAAATTGATCTTGCTTAATTTCAAAATTGAATTATCTCTTTCTTACGCCCAGGGAACTTCCTGCATGAATTAAATAAAGTACTATGTAAATTTCTCTGGAGTGGTAAACCTGATAAAGTTATCATGGAATAATAATTCATACAAAATTCAGGCAAACTGATAATCCGAGTTCCACGGGAATATCTATCTCCTGTTCGTCCAACGGTGGTGGTAGAGTATTAGGATAATGTCCGTGTAAAAGTTCCAGCTTTTCTGTAAATGACCAGCCCGGCTTAAAATCCTGTGCTGACATGTCCATAGGTTGTACCGTCAACAAGCCTTCTTTCATGGAAAACTCTGTTTGTGAAAAAGGATACACCGATGAACTTCCTGATCATCAGACACTAATGGAATTAAGGGCGGATTGTCCGTGTCAAAATAACCTTGCGGGTCTGTAGCTGTGTCCTCTGAACCGCTAGGCCCATGCAAATCAGACTGCTGGGTTGATACACCATTATCCATAGCAGCCGACCCAGTGGCCTGGCTTGAGCCGGGGCGGGAATCACATGCCATCTGAGCCGAGTCAGACCCGTGAAACCCTAGCCGCCCAGTCTCCCCGTGAGAGAAGGTAGCAGGCTTTATGCAACAGGGAGCAACCACGGATTACTGGCTCCCGGGGACAAAGGACGCGGGGCGTGTGGCCTGAGCCACGGTCACCCCGGACCCGGAGCCGGCTGGGCCGACTCCATCCCCGTCGCTTGAAACCCTAGGCTTCTCCCCAAGGGGACCGGCCTCCTACGTACACCAGGGCGTGATAACCACTACACCACGGCTTTCCCAGCCATTGCACCCCTGGTTTCCGTAGGAAGGGACTTTGGCTCCCGGCTCTTGCCATCGACCACCAAGCCCCTACGGCTGTCTGCCGTCTTGCCGGGTAATACAAGATCTTCCAAATGTCAGGTGATCAAATTTTTCGTCATTCCTCATCTCCATATCCGGGTACAGATTTATCCATGGCCGCCTGGATATCGGATTTAACTCCCGCCAAAAGTTGAGAACGCAGCTATATCCAACTGGGGAGAGGTTTTTGATTTAGATCTAGAACAAGACTTCGGTTCAGATTTTATAGATAAAGGCGGAGATCCCCGAACTTTCCTCGACTTAGAGAATTCTGATGACGATGAATGTTTACGCTTCCTAATGAAGGAACGAGATTTGTGCATCAACAACCAATCTTCTTTCGACATTTCCTGACACAATAAGCTTCGATCCGATATTGAGCAAGGTAAGCCTTTATAACAGGAAGCACAGGGAGAGTGGGGATCAACGTCCACCATGAATTTCTGACATTGTAAACAATTGCTCTGTGCCATACTTGTCAATCAAAAAGGGCGGGAAAAGTTCAGTTCCTAAATACGTTGGAAATATATATAATATAAATGCAAAACAGCAATGCGATTGAACATGAAATGGAATGCGATTTGTAACTGACCTATATATGAAGAATTGAAGACTTGATTTGAAATGAAAATTTCACTCGATTCTCTGCACGTCATGCTTGTGGACCATACAGAAAACTTATATGAAGGGTTCTAGGAGAACAATACAGTGATGTCAGGATCAAGGGAGATAACTCAGGGGTAGATTAGGTATACCACTAGGAATAGCTATGACTTACTGTTAAAATTTCTTTTGATTTTCTGTATGTATTCTGTGAATCCACAGGCATAAGGCTACCATAACCCAGAGGGAATGTTTACGTTATAATTTTCTATATTTATGTATTCCTAATATCTGAATCCTAATATATTGCTTGTAGTGAATAATGAATAATGAATTTTGTATGAATTATTATTCCATGATAAGATCAAAAGAGTGGTTGCTTGTAAGCCTGTTAAAGAGGGTGGACTTAGTATGGTTGAAGCTTCTTCTTATGTTAGTTCCTTAAAATTGTCTTGGATGAGAAAGTTGTTGGATATTGGTTATGAATCCAAACGGAAGTGTTTGTGCTATGCTTGCTCTCCCAAACTGCAAAATCAAGGTTTATCCAAGTTTTATCCAGGTACACTTTTCAAAGATATTAAGAATCAATTTTGGCTTGATTGTATTTCTGCTTTCGACAAGTTTGTACATAAGATTCAACCATGAATTCATCACAGAACCAATCTATTATAACAAGCACTTAAGAATTGGTAAAGAGGTAATTTTCTGTTCTGTTTGGCATGAGAGAGGTGTTAGTGAGATTTGTGATTTTATCAATTTAGACACAACATATTGTACTCTCGAGGAACTTCAGAACATTTTTGAACTTGACATACATTTTCTCCATTATAATGGTCTTATCATGGCCATTAAAAGTTATCAATCTAAGTTAAAGATAATGAAACCTATTTCTTTTGAGCAGTTAGATGATAATACATGTACAGTTAATTGAAATCTGATGTCTGTGGAGAGGGGAGCCAAGTGTTATTATTATGTTTTAATTGCATCTGATGTTAACTTAAAATTCAAGAATGAGTGGGAAGATTGTATGCTTGCTGACCTTGAATGGGAAAAAATATTTTAAAAACATTTAAAGACTACAATGGTTTCAGTTCAGGATTATACATTGTATTCTATCAACTAATTCATTTCTATTTTAGATCAAATTAGCTCAAAGCAACTTATGTACCTTTTGTCAATTTGAGGTTGAAACAATCTCCCACTTGTTTTGGTATTGTGAACCTGTGAAACTTACTGTGTTTGGAATGAGAACAAATGTATATACTGATGATGTGTTTGATTTAATATTGTTGTTAGCTAAATTCTTCATATATAAATGTAAGGTATTAAACACTACTCTTAGTTTTCAACATTTTAGACATTATTTACAAGACAGGGGCCCGATCCACAAAGGTAAGAACATAGTAAAACCGAACAGAAAGCGATCCACGAAGCTATCTTAGTGTAAACATCTCGTAAAGTTAAGAGAAAATTTAAGAACTACCAGCACCTATCTTAAATCAAACATTTCTGTCGTAACTTGAGAATGAAGATGGCTGCATATTTTTTGCTAGGCTTACTTGAAGGAGAGTCAAAACGTTCACGACTAAGGGTGTTTCGGGACCGAACTCGGGTTCTCTATACGCTGGATGATGACAGCATCATCCGGCGATACTGTCTACCACGTGATGCCATTTTTGAGCTTGTAAACTCACTATCACCATATCTTGCTTCCCAGACAGAGCGTTCTCATGCATTGTTGCCGGAAACACAGGTTTTAATTGCCCTCAGATATTATGGTAAGGGATCGCTTTTCTCTGAACTAGCGGCCTTGCATGGTGTATCCCAGTCTACTGTCTCATGGGTATTTACCCGCTCAAACAATGCTATTGTGAAACACTTGAAACAAATAGCATTCCCAAAGGCAGCATCCGACCAACGAATCATTCTATAACATTGGTAGATTTCGAAAGGTGCTTGGTTGTATTGATGGAACTCTTATAATCTTGTTTACTCCATTACTGACCTTGACAGTGACCAGAGGTGCCACCTACACCAGCCATGCAAGGCCCAATATGGGTTCTGCCATGAGGTCCAAAAAAGGTTGCTATTGCTTTTTTGACTGTCACAAACTGATTCAGAGAATGTAATGAGATAACTTTAGTCAATAATGAATGCATGGTTGATGAAATAATTATAATTTTAATCCAAAGGTTCACAAGTGTGGTGTAAAAGTGGCTTGGGTCAGTTCATGACTCGTTTATGCTTCAAAACAGCAGCATTGGGCAGGTGGGACTGAGGGATGGCTGCTAGGTGATTCAGGGTAAGTGTGAATGAATGAATGAATGAATGAATGAGCAACATGTTAATATGCTTACATGTTAGTCAAAAAAAAAGAAAGAAAATAGTCACATTAAAGGTAGATTAAAGATTCAATCAATCAGTGAAATGAAATTTAATTTCACCCTTTAGTTGATATATGTAATTATACTATTCATGTTGACTTTGTTATTAATAGTATGGTTTATTCATACTTTTTTATTACTTTTCCATCAGATATGCATGGGTGTGGTGGGGTAGTGTAGTGGTTAAAACGTTGGCTTGTCACGCCGAAGACCCGGGTTCGATTCCCCACATGGGCACAATGCGTTAAGCCCATTTCTGGTGTCCCCCGCCGTGATATTGCTGGAATATTGCTAAAAGCGGCTTAAAACTAAACTCAGTCAGTCAGTCAGTCAGATATGCATGCCGCCCATGGCTGCTTACACCAAAAGTGAATCCAACCACACCTTCTGAGGAGCGGTACAACACTTCTCACTGCAGAACCCGCAATACTGTGGAGAGGGCTATTGGGACTCCTCAAATCCAGGTTTAGGCATGTTCAAGTTTATACATTCTACTTCCCAAAAAGATATAACACTATTTGAGATGCTCATATATTGGAAAGCTTACTTTTTGGCTAATGGCAGATTGAGATGTAATCATACCAGCATAATGTGATATTATTGATACTCAAACTTCTTAGTAAATCAAAGACATGGTCCTAGAATAATCATGTGACTAGTAAAATTGATCTTTATGCTGAACAAAGAACACATTTTTTGTTTGTAGGTGCCTACATAAATCAGGTGGCTGCCTGCCCTTCAGCCCAAAGAAATGCCATCAAGGTTTTTTATATATTATTTTATTATAGGATATAGCGCTCATATCCACGCAACTAGTGCATGCTCAAGGCGCTAGCAGGCATTTGTGTATGCAACCTGTCAGTTACACAATTTCTGCATCAGCCTCAGATTGCCAGCTCCTCCTACACTAAAGTACTGTCGGAAATAGAAAAAAACTGTTTTTTCTCATCTTTAACTGCAGTTTATGTAGTTAATATGTGAAAGTGTGAAATATCTGTTAAACTAAGTTTGGCCTAACTACAGTTTCAGTGGCAGGGAGATAGGAAACGTTGAAAAAGGACTTTACTGAGGAGAGATTAGTGCAGAAATGAGCAATGCAGTTTTTTTCTAAGTCCAAAGCGACTTATAAGGAACAGACCCTGGCTTTATGCAAATGAGGGTTCGAGGATATTGTATTACAAAGGACACTTTTGAAATGCCCATTTTAAAATTAGACTTAGCTTCATTCTAAACGATAGCTGACATAAAAAAAAATAATAACTTTAATACTGAAACTATTAAGGATGGAGCTACCAGGGAGTCTCACTATCACTATATTTCACACTGTGTTGTGTGCAATCACAAGCATGGCTCTTGATATGGATACGCTGATAGCTAATGTCAAGTATTTTGTGCAGGAGAGGGATGGGGCAAACCGCTCTTTAGATATGACAAGGTATATCATAGAACTAGTGCAGCCCCTGGGCCTGCCATATGGGAAGGTGTATTTGTCAGTAAATCGAAACAAACAGGTAGGAGGGGTCGTCTCAAAAGCAAAACAAGGACGCAAACACAAATTAGACAGCTTTGATAAGGGGGTCATAAGGACAGCAGTATATAAGTTGTATGACAGGAAGATACCACCAACCTTCCGTACCATCAGGGAATAGATCAATGATACCATTAATGTATCCAGAACAACACTTATCACAGCTCTCCATGAAATGGGGTTTAGGTATAAAGCAAGGGGGGGATGATCGTGGAGTGTTTCGTGAAAAGTATTCAATCCTCACTCTCAGGTCAAACTATCTCAGAAACATCGCCGAATACCAGGAATTGGGTTTTCAGATAGTATACCTCGATCAGAACTGGGTGAACAAGAATCACTCCACAGATTACATGTGGCTACCGCCAGATGGTACATGCAACAAGGCCCCAACCATTCCATCTGGTAAAGGTAAACGCCTCATTGTTCTGCACTCTGCTACACGTGATTCTGGTCTCATTGACGGGTGAGAAATCGTCTTTGAGGCCAAATCTTCATCTGGTGATTATTACAAGGAGATGAACGGTGATGTGTTCCTTGAGTGGATGAAACATCAGCTTCTACCCTGTCTGGACAATCCTAGCGTCATCGTTATGGATAACGCAAGTTATCATAACCTCCGTGTATAGGAAACAGTGCCCCCCACCATGAGTTACCGTAAGGCTCAAATGCAAGAATTTCTGACCTCGTGCAAGGTGTCTTTTAGACAGTCAGAAACCAAAGTACAACTGATGGAGAAAGTCAGACAGCACAGGAAACCTATAGTTTACAGATCAGACATGTTAGCGCAGCAGCATGGCCACGTTGTCTTACGGACTCCAGTAAGACATTGTGAGCTGAATCCGATTGAGCTGATCTGGGATAACTGTAAGGGCTTTGTAGCCAGTCACAACACGTCCTTTCGGATGTCCGATGTCAAAGATCTTGTCCATGCATCTTTTGCCAGAATTACACCAGCAGTATGGCAACAGGCAGAGGACCATGTCCTGGGCATCGAGGCAGCCTATTGACAGCGTGATGGCGTCAACGTCGGCCGTATCAGACCCGTCGTCATACCTCTGACCGATTCCACGTCGGAGTCTGACTCCAGTGATTCAGAGGTTGATGACACCTGAACACTACCGGTCATGTTAGAACATAACTAATCTGTTATAGGTTCAGAGGTCGTAGCAAAGGGTGGTTGGTGTGGGGCCGGGGGATATAGATATCAGCTAAGATAATCCTTTTAGGGAATTACACTGGGGACGTAAACGACACAAATAATGTTCATTCTTGTCGATACCCCTTTTTAAAGCATTTGATGTCATGATTGCCTACAGTTTTATTGTAATCTGGTTCTATGAAATTATTTAAATGATTGCAAAACTCCATCTTCAATTTCTAAAACTATCAACCTGTTTTAGAAACTCTACAGCAAACTTCTTAATATGAGGCGAGCTAGGGAGAGAACCAGTGAACATTAAAATAGCGACGAAAACTATCATGTTTTGGCATAACACTTTATTCAGTAATAAACGTAAGATATCGAAAACAATCCTTGATTATTTGATGTATGATAAAATCATAAATGGTAGGGAAAATGTTGGGCTTAAAAATGTATGGGATATATTAAATAGCTGCGGACTGAGTGATGTATTCTGAAATCCATATCATTATTCCCCAGAATGGGTTTCATCACAAGTAATAATCATCCTAAGAGATCATTTCTATAACTCCTGGTGAAGTTCCGTTATTAATAGTTCTAAAGGAATAAATTAATTTTAAACTAATGACAGCAATCCCGTATTTCGAACATTTTTTACTAGTCGAAACATCATTCTATCGCCCGCTTTTGAAATTAAGAACAAGTGACCACAATTTTCCAGTTGAAACAGGCAGATGGCGTGGTCTATCCCTTGAGGATAGATAGAACATGTCCTCTGTGCGATTCTCCAGCCATTTCAGTGGAAATTATACAATATTGATTTAGATCTACAGCCATTGATAAACAACGTCGTCTTGATGTTCATAAATTTCATTTTAAATCACCAAATGTGTACAAATACAACCGTTTCATCTGCACAAGACAAATGTCAGCATTGAAGCATCTGTCGACATATTTACAAAAAGTTCAAATAACTTATGCTACTCATATAGTCATTCTTGTCTGCTCATATAGTATATGTATATCTTTATTCTCTTGTACCAAGGTGGATGGTTTTTAAGTAAAATAAACTTGTCTTGTCTTGGATGTAACTGAGATAAACTGCTTGGGACGGTACCGCATTTATACATGTTTGAGAGCAATCTTCCGGTGGTCATGCCACCTATATAGTTTGAAACATTTCATACGATGACTGATTTACGCTTTTCTATGGGTATCATACTCTTTCACATATCTCAACATTAACTTTATGAAAGAAGGACATGAAAGATGTTAATCTTTAGATGAGACATATTCAACAGACATGTTAAAGCATGAAATATCTTTGAGATGACCCTTTGTGTCAGCACGTACATTTAATGCCAGGTGAGTCGACGGCCCGTCGTCATGCCTGGCTGAGAGACCTAATTGCCATCTATAGTCTGTTCTATTGTTTTCAGCAGCTATTCGTATTTTTTTCTAAGTTTCGCCCAATTTTACGAGTAAACATGCTTTTCTGGATCTCCTATTACGTCACCTACTGAACGCCCAGTTAGGCTGAAGTGGGTTATTTCGACATATGTTATTTGCAATTGTGTGACTTTTAGGGATACAGTGTAACAGACTCAAAACAGTTTTTTTTCTATTTCCGACAGTACTATAGTAAACCTTACCCACGAACATGGGATACCTTACCAGGGACCTCTAAATGATGGTCTCAAAGTTCGACAAGCTGTCATAAATAACTCCTTCTCTTAATCATGCTGTCATGGGGCAAAATTATGACAAATAATAACAAAAGCTACAAACACTGTCTGATTTTTTATAGTAGTGCAAATGCATCATCTCTTAAAGAAACTGAATGATTGGGGACAAATGAGTTCAGATTGGCCAGTCTTGTGCAGAGAGGTGATATAGGCCAACTTCTGCTCCTCAATGTGTAGTCTTTTCTTTTGAACTTCAATCAGGTCCTTAAGGACGTTCAGTTTCTCCCTCTCTATCATAACAATAGTATCCTTATCTGAAATATAGTTTCATATCATATAGCACAGGAGATATTTCCCATCCATCAGTATAGCAAATACACACAAACAAGTTCTTTAGCAAAATACAATACCATCGATGTATGTTTGAAATTTCATGTATTACATTACATATCACTGAGAGTCTTTGGGGCCATCATGTGTGCAACTGCATCAACTGTATCAAATGCATCAACTGCAATAAAGATACACATCATTTGATTCAGAAATGTGAACGTAGACATGAAAATATAATCACAGGAATCCGAAATCCTGAGTAAAGACATTTTACTATTAAATGTATATCACCCACCTTCTCTCTTCAATGTGAAACATGAACACATAGAGAGAGTGGACTATCAAGTCATTGAGCCATTCCAGTACAGCCTGTGATACTATGATATTGTAGATATGATGTCATAGTATGTTGTGAAAGATTACTTGCTATAAAGTGTCATAAATCTCTCCCCACACAGAACTCTATAAATGTCTTGTCCTAAACTTAATGAGCATTATATCCATGATGTACATGTTAACAACCTTGGGGAACATCATCTGCTGACAACACACTCTCTGAGTAGGTAGGTTAGGTGGTACATAGGCCCTCTGTCGTTGGACGAAACTTAAATCCCATAATTATAGATCGCAACACAGCTTGATATCCAAGAGTTATTTACAGAGACCTGTTGAGGCCTCACAAAAACATTGAGGATCTAAAAAACATTGCAAATCGCACATGTCAATTTGAAACTACAATCGCAAGGAGAATCACACAAATCCCGATTTCACAACTGGCACTGCACCGCATCGCATCCAATATGCCATATGCTCGCTTTCCACTTCCGCTGAAAGGGGACATAACTCGAACAATCGCACAATTGCATACCACCAACAATTTACCTACATTTACAGGCCCCATCACGTGGCAAATTCGGCAGTAAATGGAGAGTCTCTGGGGTGGCTGGAGTAGTGTCTGTAAGTAAAACATTAATAGTACTTTCAATTGTGCAATTTTCAGACAATCAAAAAGGTACAATAGACAAAAAGTATGGTAACTCAACTGCATTTTATTCAAATTTTTTAAATCAATTTTAATTTCACCGGTTTCTTTACAGTTTCAAATTCACTTTTATTTGTGAGAAAATCTACACTATGTGTCAAATATATTCTGAAACATTTCATTTGAGAATGTTTCAGCTGTAAACAATTCCACATACAACATTTCATGAACTTACATTCAATTTCCTCACTTTCAAGGCCACCGTCACAACCTTGAATAGTGCATGAAGGCAGGAATGATACAACCTGAAATGAAATTGTTAAATTACAATTCAACAGCAACTGTATTCAGCGTAAACAATATGCCCCGATATATTTCATATATCTTAATATAAAAATATTCATGATTCAGGAAGGACTAGGCTCACCCGTTGTTCCATTTCTGTTAGGCTTGATGGTGCAGGCCCCCACCAGTTTTGGCATTCTCTTCCCACAGAGGTTACTCCTGTCATATCTTCCTACGTAACCTCTGTTCTAATACGGCCATATTTCCCGGTTCTCGTAAAATCCCCTAGTGGCAAAAGATCGCAACACGAATTATCTCCCTTCTTTCTATCCAATCAGAACACGTGTTACGTCGACTTAGATTCAACTTGACTAACACAAGCAAATGTGAGGCCACAAATATCCCCCATCTGCCGGGGACTTGTGTTGATGTTACATACAAGACGTTTAATGGCTAGCTTGTCCGTTGTCAACGAGGGCGATGGAGACGCCACTGATCCGCCATAACATGACTGAGTTCTGTCTAGAAGAAACGTTTGCGCATCGCGCAGGGGAAGAGGTTTAGTTTTCTCGAAGTATACGGAAATTACCGAGGCCTTGCAAATGATCACTTTTGAAACAACGTCGCTGATTGCACAACTAAATCTGATTACCTCCAATCACGAGTCTTGAACACTCACACCATGAAAGGGCCGTATTAGAACAGAGGTTACGTAGGAAGATATGATAGGAGTAACCTCTGTGGGAAGAGAATGCAGTTTTGGTTGCCTCCCTCCTCCTTTCTGCCTCCTTTTTCCTAGTTTGACTCCTAATAGAACAAAAAAAAGTATAAATATATATTTACTGTGAGGACAAACACGTGGTATATCCCAAGCAAGTAGAATTATTTAATACAAAATATTATGTTCACAATAAATATATTGATATATTTCAGCACTTACTTGTAGTCCATCCACTTCTTTTTGACATCTTTGGTAAGACTCTTGACCCCACTGTTTGCACTAATTCTGTAACAAATGTCAATGAACATTTATGAAACGTCGACCGAAAAGCTCTAATCTTGGTATTTTGATACATACATAGTGAGAGAGAGGGGGATTTGAACTCTGATTCAAAAATAATACATCTAGGAATTGCCCCGTCTAAAAGATGGATAGAGTGCTGTCCCTTTCTGTGAGTCAAAAATGGCTTCCCATGTGACAGCATTAGCTCCTGACCATAATATCCTTTCCATGAACAAGACTAGTTGCTGATTTACCAACATGCGGTGACAGGTTGGTGATTGATACATACAGATAGTCACCGTCAGAACGCTTTCAACCTAGTTCGATACTCAAAACAAAACATCGATGTTTTACGTGATCATTATTTACATACTTCCAGTTCTACTGAAGTTAATAGATGTGACTCGTGCAAATTCATGGATTCACTCACCTCTGTGAAATGTCATCCCCATGCTTTCTTCTTCATGATGTTTGTTAGATTGTTCATGACTGACGACAAATTCCACGAGAGGACTCAACACGGTGTGGGTCCAGTTTATGTTTATCTGGCGCTTGATGGTGCCTGACTATTGACTGGAATTCATGTTGGGGTGTTGGTGACAGCAATAGCACACGAAATAGTCATCTGCTAATCGAGTGAAGGGATTCCCTGGAAGTAATGACGTCATTGGGAAACCCCCTATATTCGTCGCCTCCACAGCAGGAGAGCGACGATCTTTATTTTCGACAATGCTCGTAAGATAATGAATTTACGAATGGATTAAGAACGCTTTGTTGATCGGTCGTAAATATTAGTAAAACTGTCTTTATTTCGATCGTAAACTCTTACGAATAGTGTAGGCTAAGAATGCTTTGTGGATCAGGACCCATGGCCCTTATTCTCGAAACATTCGTAGCCCTAAGAATTCGTAACTTTGATCGGAGCCAATGTGTTAAGAATGGGCTTAAGAAGTTCGTAGGGCTACGAATGTTTCGAGAATAGCTAGCCAGGTACTTTATTGAAAAGTATATATCCTTCAGTAAAAGTGAACAAAATAAGTTTTATAAAAATGGATGATATTTCATGATTTTGCAAATTTGAAATGACTTTCTGAATTCTTTCTTCTTGCTCCCTAATCAAGAAGAATAATAGGCTGAATGAACTTGAACTTAATTTTACTGTAATTATTTGAAACTTGGAAGTGTGATTGGTGAGTGAATGTGTTGTGGGGTCTTGTGTTGTTGTTTTGTGCTTTGTTCGAAAAAATATCCTGTTTTTCTGTTGTCAAAGTTTTCTTGCAAAAGTCCCTGGAGTCCCCTGGCTCTATTGCCTTTTATTGTAACAGGGGAAACAGGAGAAAAATTGTCCATTATAAAGAAAAAAAAAGTTTAAACATATATATATATTCAATTTATTTATATAAATTTGAAAATATTCCCAGGTTTGTATGTTCATGTTCCATTGCACACATAGATTTTATTGTTGACCTAAATTAACTGGTTCTGAAACAGTAAAAGGGTCGGTAGGATAGCCTAATGGTTAAAGCGGTCGCTCGTCACGCTGAAGGCCTGGTTTCGATTCCCCACATGGGTACAATGTGTGAAGCCCAATATTGCTAAAAGCGGCGTAAAATCCAACTCACTCACTAAAACTGTAAAAACACCTATTGAAGTAACCTCGACTTGATTCAATCTTCGGGTTGAAATGTTTTCACAAAAAGTACCTTAAGATCAAATTATTTGATGTGTTCTTTTTAATGTACCTATTACGACAAGCATGAGTTTCTGAAGACCAATTCTAATCCGGATCATCACATATGTAAGTAATATGTGAATTAGATGGTGCTTCAGAATGCTAATGCAAAATCAGTGTCAGCCTGTTGTAGGAACCTGAATGTGGGAGGGAATTGTAGATATGTATATACCATTATAGCATATAATTGACCAGTTGATAGATAATAGAACATATTCCCATCCCAACGCACGCACACACACACACATATCAAGCTCTCAAGATATTGTACTGGCTGTTTTAGTAAACAGAGGAATTTATGTGCATTTGTATCAGTCTTTCCAAGATCAACCATTTGGAGTAGTACCATTTTATCATACGATCTAATTTTTGTGTCTAAACCGGGACACCAGCTGTTGTGGAGGCCGAGGGTTGGACCAGGCAAATGATTTCTGTCTCACCTTTCGATTGCTGTATTAGAATCCCAAGATAAAACGTGATGGTCAAAATAGCCCACAGCAAAGATCGCATTCTAAGTCTTCATGTATAACTGGTGGCATACAGCAAGTCTTTGCACACTAACATTATCTTGATTGCCCAATATGCAGATTGGGGGACTTGTTGACATCGCGAATAGCTCTTGCAAGCTCCATGTCAGTGCCAAACGCCCCTACTACATTGAGAGGAACGGAGGAGCCGTTGTGTTGAGTTTGCAGGGAGCGGTACCGCGGTAAAATGTTCCCCGTGAAATATGCTACAGTACAGCTGCACGCAAGTATGCCGCGAAACACTGCAGCTCGCCCACGGAAACGGTAAGAAATGACTTACAGGCGCAGGCAGGTTAAAATGTATTTGACCCTCTTTTTAAACTTACTTTCATCAAACGACATAGGTAGGGAGTGTCAGTTTTTCACATTGTGCATCCACAGTGGCGGATCCAAGGGGGTGTTTGGGGGGTTGTGTGTTTCAGGGGTTCGAACCCCCTTTTGAAAATGACTACACTGAAAAAAATTAAAGCCCCCCCCCCTCCCTTCAAAATTCCTGGATCCGCCCATGATCCCAATCCGCTCGTCTTACAGCTTGAGAAAAGTACAATAGGACATTATGAGTACATATATATGTGCTTTATAGTATCAATTTGTTAATGTTTTTGAAACAGATCTATCTTTTTATTATTTTTACACCATTGTCATGTGAAATGTCGGAATTTGTGTGAAAAACAACAAATGTTGATGTAATTATTATTGAAAAAATGCTCATGATCAAAATAAACGACCCGTGAAGGTCCATGTTAGAATGAGCCTCCAGTAGCCCATGCTTGTCGTAAGAGGTGACTAACGGGATCGGGTGGTGAGGCTCGCTGACGTGGCTGACACATGTCATCAGTTCCCAATTGCGCAGATCGATGCTCATGCTCTTGATCACTGGATTATCTGGTCCCGACTCGACTATTTACAGACCGCCGCCATATAGCTGGAATATTGCTGAGTGTCGTGTAAAACTAAACTCACTCACTCATAATAAACCTTAGATGAGATGATATTTATACAAATATATACAAAATCCCACTGCATAATCATTATGCAAATACTTCTCCATAAAATTGCAAAGGAAATATTCTTTTGAGAATGAAAGCTTTAGGCAGGTTTTCATGCCGCTATCTGTTTGTGCAGCATATGGTTTTTACCAGTCTAACCTGTCCTGAGTACTACTATTGATCTCCTGAAGCCAGTATTTGGGCATATGTTTGCTACATGTTGATCATTTGAAGCATGGTAATCATGGGGATATTAAAATAGATCTGATGCAAGTATTAAATCATATAACTTGAAATAAGTAAAAATGCTACTATAAAATCTCTGTGCTTTACTACATTATGCTTTACAGCAGGGTACATTCATGGTTCAACACATAATCTGTGATTTTACTTTGAATTTTGCAGAATTTATTCGGAACTCGTTGACCAGTCTGCATTGTAATGTTAATACGAACAAGTCCCAAAACTGACCTTATTAAAATTTGTAGTTTAATTTTTAAAATACATAACATATAAAGTTCTTGAAAGGCATTTAGAAGTTGGACGAACATGAATGCATGACTCGTTTTTAATGGACAACACCTGATGAAGGAGCAAGGATTAGCTCTGAAACGTCGTTTAAAGAATGAAAAGAAGTTCTTATCCATAAAAAAACGCTGTGTCATGTATTCATATAATATTGATGCACAATGCCATTTAGAAAGTGGTCAAATGTAACAAACGTTATTTTGTGGATTACCTTTTATCAGTCAGGTACATATTCTAGTACTTTTGTTAGTTTGAGACCCATTCGGGATTCAAACTCTCACAGTACACAAAGTCAGCGATCTAACCCACTGAACCGCGGCTCCACACAACATATAACAGTTATCATAGGCGGATCCAGAAATTTTAAATAGGGGGTGTTTGGTGTGTTTGGGGGATCCCCTTCCCGGGACAACACACACAGGCACACACACACAGGCACACACACACAGACACACACACACACACACACACACACACACACACACACACACACACACACACACACACACACACACACACACACACACACACACACACACACACACACACACACACACACACACACACACACACACACCGATCCGCCACTAAGATACCATCAGAAGCCATACAACGTTTTAAAATACTCTAATCATCCCTCACATCCATCAACACCCCATGAAATAACTAATTAAATGAGCAGAGTTGGCATCAGATGACTTGACGTACGTCTGTCTGAGTGAAAAGCTTACTTTCAGATGATGGCAATGGCAACGATGAAATCCTTGAGCATTCCATTTTTTCTTAATGACCTAACACATGCTCGTTCATATCAATATGATCCCGTGTTTGATAGTCCTGACAACCGGAAAAAGGTATTTATGATTCATGTACTTTTCCACGAGGTTGATTCAAATTTCGTGGAGTTTAGTGACTCATTGTCGCAGTATGAGTTGTCTCCCTTGCTCTGTCGATGCCCTAACCGACCGTGAGTGACGCGTTGACGGAACTGTATGTCTTCTACCAAAAATGATAGATGTGGAAGAGTTCACGGACGCTTCCCTCTGAAAACAAACGGCGATCATTGCCATCCGACACAGCAGTCAGACAAAATAAAGCCCCACCACCTTATCAAAGTGTGATCGCCTCTTAGTAGTGTACAGTGCCACCCGGGGGTCTTTTTTAAGATGGCGGCACTTCCGGTCACGTGACCCAATATGGCGTCACTTCCCCTAAGGGGTGGTTCCAGTTCCAGGAAGGGGGATGGTTCCGGTTCCGGTGTGTGTGCATGCGCATCGCGATGACGTCATGTCCGGTTCCGGTGTGCGCGCCTCCCGATGACGTCCCATCCAGGCCAAGTTGGCGGCACATCCGGTGGGATCTCACGTGATGGGATGCATCTTGAAGACGAGCGGAGAGGGGAGGGAGGGAGAGTGGTGACGATGATGTAGTCCTAAAGTGTGTCTATTGTGGCACCATACTGAAGGACACTTATAATATCAAGCGTGTGACCCATGGAAGCAAGTGTACAGTAAAACGAAAGCTGGGCATTCACCCGTGTCAGTGTATGACCCAGCTGTGGTCCCTGTGAGGTACACCCTCACTCTACAACGGCCCATTTCAGGACCACCCATCTCTCTCAAAAGAATGCTACATCCAATGCAAACAACAATAATAACAACGATAGGTTGACATTTTTCAACGCTAATTCCCCGTTAACAAGAACACTTTGACAAAAGATGCAGGATTAGGAGTGTCCCTGATCTTTTGTTTACAAACGGTATGAACTGTAACTTCAGAACATCATAACATCAGAACGATAAGGTTGTGTCCTTTGGCAGGGTTGTGGATCATGGGTGTTGTTGTCTGTCAGGCGTGCCGGTTGAAACCAACATTTTACACGTTCTTCATTGACGAGGGTATCGTAGGGATCAAACTGCTCCATCACCTCGTCAGAAGACCATCCACGGACACGATGAGCCAGTACAAACAGCACATCCAACAAGAGGCACTGAACCAGGGTTGAAGTGATTGGCAATTCCACTGTTGTCTGAGCCAACCGGTAAAGGTCATGGCATTCCAAAAGTCTGGATGCTGCTGGTAGGGGTCGACTCCATAACTGTCAAAGTAGTCAAAGACACCCGGTGCTGGACGATACACGCACACCCAGTGTTGTCCTGGGAGATGACTGGCGTCTGTGTTGACAATGTAGGCTTTAGGATAATGTCCCTGCTGTTCACACAGCACGGTGGTTGCAAAGTGATCTCTGGCAAAGGTACCTTGGTAGAGGGGTCGAAGCAGGGAATCCTGTTGTACATAGACATTCAAGTGTTTGGTCGTCAAGCCAGTGTCGTCCATCCTTAGACCATCAGAGCATTGCGGAACCGATCAATTTCCAAAACTCTTTCGTATTCCTCGTATCAGACGAGAGTGACGGCACATTGTAGGGGTTCTGCAAATTGAAGTTCAAGTCCCAACTTACCCATCTTTCGTGGGTAGTTATACCCTTCATATGCTCCCAGATCCGCTGTCAGATCCACCACCCACTTAGTGAATCCGTTCCTTAACTCGTCCAGGTTGATGTTGCAGGGATGTTCTTGCCACAGGTGTCCCGTGTTGTGGAACAGGTTCATGTACAACTGTTTGAGCGAGGCACTGTTGTTCTGAAAGTCACTTTTGATTTCATTGCCATGCTCTTCCTGCCCATTGAGTTTCAGCTTTTGGCTGGTCACGTTGTGCTTGAAATGGAAGGGGTTCTTTTCCTTGCCTCCAGCAAAAGCATCATTGTCCACCAATCCCAACACCACTCGTTTGGGCAGCTGGCCTCCAATCAGTTGATCTTTGTGGAAACCGCGTCCTCCTCCTGGAATGTCAGGGGCTGTGACTTGGACTTGGGTCAAAGGATATTTGGCCGTGACTTCTGGTGGCATGTGTATCACGTGTTGTTCCAGTATGGCAGTATCAATGTTGACTTGGCGCACGTAAAACTCTGCGTTGGTCAGTTCAAATCGGCACTCGGCACCTCCAGCACTCATCAAGTAGAAATCACTCGGGCTGCGAATCAGATTCTAGTTTCATGGGGACTCCATCCACGAGGTACCGGTCTTGGAGAAACAGATCACAGTTTCACTTCTTGGGTGGGCAGAATGACTCATCGTTGTGCGACAAGTCCTGTGTTGGCATTCTGGGCGACAGCATTAAAGTGATCCATTTTTCCAGCTTTATCTGTGTACCAACCTGGGCACTGGAGATGGGTCCCTTTGGCTGCCTTCCCATAACTCAGTAATGTTTCCAAATATGCTCGGTAGGGATAGGTACCGATTGAAGGAGTAATTCCAGCTGGTTGTGTCCTCCAGCTGGTTGTGTCCTACTTCATGAAAGGGGGGAATGCATCATGTTGTTCACCGTGGACACGATGAGTGCCTGTTCGCCATCATGATTTGCATCCGTACCATCTGTATACTTGATTTTGAGGCAGATGCGGAGGTAACATTGACTCAAATCTATGTAGGCATTCACAGGGTTAGCAATGTTAAATTGGAGGGGACCCGCGACCGAAGGGGGTGCAAGAGGACTGTATCGAATCCACTGACCTTCTTGGACTGAGGTCACCACAGGGGGCACAGAAAAGAGATCCAGTTGTGCCTTGGAACGTTCGCAGGCATCCGACGCATCATCTTGACAGCTGATCTGGACAACAGGTCTGCACAACAGGTCTGGACAACAGGTCTGGACCACACCGTGTCTGGTGTTGAACTGAACCCCTTTTCCATCTGGACATCCCTTTATGCTGCTTGATCAGGGACATCTCGACCACAACAACTACAGATGGTTGTTGGTGGTATACCATGTTCAAAGCACATTGCTCTTCTCTTGCATTCTTCTTCTCCTTTGTCCACCAGTTGTCTGTAAATGTCATTCATTTTTTCCTCAGGACAAAACAGGCACAAGTATTCACAAGGGACTTTGGCATGCTTCAGGTGTTCTCACCGGGGTTGGTCTGTGGCTTCCCATCGATGAATTTTCAGGCCGCAGCAATAACAGATCACGCTATCATCTCGTCCATCATAGAAATAGCCAGCCATGGCCAAGTCATAAGGCGTCTGTGCCATCTGTTTATGCCATGTTCGAAACAACCTCGCACGTTGATAAAACTGAGCATACTTGGGGTGAGTAGGATTCTTCAAGCTGTATCCAGGTTATGTCCATGGGGATGACAAAGGAGAAGAAAGAATATCCTCAGATGGTCTCCATGGGGATATATCCACATACAACTTCTTGTGCCTGGTCTTTTGAGACACCCAGTCCGGGGACATCGAATGCACTCATGATGATGCATCTGCACTGTCCGACGACTTGAAGCCAAATGACGGTCTCTCTCAAAACAATGCTTTACGTTTCTTGGTGAATCCAACTGCCTGTTTCCGTTTTCTTTTGTGTGCTGGTGGTCCTGGAGAGTGCTGTCGCAAGGTGGCGATAAGGCTTGTTTCCCATGATGTTTCAAACTGTCCCCCACACTTTGGTGCCCTAAACTGGTATCTTGCACTAATCCCGGCAGCATCTTGACACCTGTTTTGAGAGCTGATTTTCCCACCGTCTTGAGGATGGAGAGAGCTGAACATCCCAAGTTTCCCAAGATGTTTCCGAGACCTCTCCCTCGTTGATGAATGCGTCCTCGGTACACGTTTAAGCCTCCACCTCGCTGTTGACCACCCTAGCTGCTGATACACTGGTGTCCTACCATCCTGATTCTCAGTACGTACCCAGACGGCGGGGATGGAAATGAAGTGTCACGATGGTCTTCACACTCTGGAATGGCATCAGACGTCCTACGTCATCCGTTAAATAGATTCGAATGGCATCCGTGGTTCCCTGACGCAATCCCTTGTAGCGTAGGTGTTGAGGTGTTTTGATCACGACGGTGTCTTCAAATCATCTAGCGGGACACGGGGACAATCCAAGGGTTTCAAATAGGAATACAGCTTGAGGCGTGTTTGTGCTGTCACCCAGGCTGCAATGGCCACATTGTGTGCTGGATGGGGGTCATGAAACTCTGTCTGAGGTTCGTAAGTGACACACATGAGGTCCTCGTTGACGATGTGTTTTGTCCTTCACCACACAGCGTTCATCCAGGAGGAGGGCAAAGTACCTCTCAGGGGAACTGATGTATTCCGTCTTGTCAAACCCGACGCTTTGACTAAACTTGCCCCAGGGGTTGTTCAGGCAAGCTTTAGCAAAGGGCATGTAGTCCTGGGTTTTTGCGAATGTGAGCAGGATCCAAGGTGACTCCATTCTTTTCGCTGAATCTCCCTGATGTAGGCGTCTGGGTATGAACAGCTTTCTGGATATCCACTGGCTTCTTGCTTGATCTTGAAGAAATTGTTCACATACTTGGCAAACAGCCCTCCCTCTTGAGTGTCAGGGTCGTAGGTAGTGAGCGTGTCAAAGTGCCAAGCCTCAAAGATGTGAAGCACTTGATAGCCACACTCTCGAACGGCATACTGAAGCTCCTTGCTGACGTACGTGCCAATCCATGCCCGGTTTTCATCCCCATGGGGGCAGGAAGCAGCCAACTGTTCTTCAGCACAAGTACGACACAGAGGAAATAACAACTTGCCCTGGACGCGGTAAGGAAGAACAGGATGATAGAGGTCGGTGGGAGGTAATACCTGGCACTGGATGAACCCATGTAGCTTGAACAAGTCAGACACGGGAGGATGATCTTTGATCTCAGGATGCCCCGCGGGGTAAGTGCCATACTTGCACATGTAAGGGTACAGCGAACAAACATCCACATATTTGATTTCTTCATCTTCCTTGGCTTCGTAGTACAGTTTGGTGGCGTTTGTTCGTCCTCCAAGGAAGGCATCTCTGGGATCCAATGGGTCAGGTATGTAGGCAATGGGGTCCTTGCAGTGTGGTCTGGAACGCTCTCAGGTCAGTGTTGTCTTTCTGTTCTTTCCCGAAAATCGCATTCCCACAGGGTCACCACTTGGGCAATGTTGGGATGTTGACATAACACAGCCAGTCGGTACATTGTATGATGGTATCGTTCCCAAGGTGCTGTGCCCATGGTACTGTGGGGTTCACATCGGCCCGTCTTGTAACAGTGAGTACATCCGTGCCAGAAACAGCCCAAGTATTCATACATGTTGCGTGTTTTAGCGTCATAGCTGTCCACCATGTAGTGACTGCCATCAGCACAGTTGAAGCCTACTTCTCCGTCATTACGGGCATGTTTGATGTGGAGGTCAGAGTGTTGATGCATGACCCAGTTGAGCCAGTGGAGACACTGAAGAGAGTAGCGACGCTGGGGGCGATAAGCTTGAGGAGGTATGATGGCTATGGTGCGGGGTTAAAAAAACAGTTTTCGGAAGGTGAGCATGCAAGCCATTGGTAGAGTCACTGCTTCGTAGAAAGGGTCCATGTTGTTTTGTTGGATGAACATGTTGCAGAATGCAGCACAGCCTCGACGCGAAAATGTCAACATCACTCTGGCAGTAGGTCAACAATTCCTCATCCAGATCAAAGACACCCCTTCAGCCACCCGTATGCGTTGTACCAGGCCAAAAAGCTTTGCGTTCGTAGGAAACATACCGTCCAGGATCATAGGTAGAAACGGTAGGATAAGGACCCACATAGCCTTGGTAGGCTGGTGAGGTGCCTTACGCTTTTTTCGCTTTGTTTCTTTTCCGCCAGACTCATCAGTCATTTGCCCATGTCCTTCAAGGTTGTAGACCCCCAAACACTTTGATGCGGCTAGGCCCTTCTCCTTCCTTACGCCAGGGTCACTTTTCACACAGTTGACCCGAGGCCTCGGAAATACATTTTCAACATCCCAGATGCACCGCACACAAGTTGGGAACATGAGTACCTTGATCTTGGGTACAATCAAAATCGTAAAGGATGAACTGACGCTGTTGTCGTTCTTTGTCTTCATTCCTGTTTCCACCATCTTCATCTTGTGCGGGTGGTCTGATGACAGACATCTAGCACTTGTGGTGTGGTTCCATGCGTTCTTTGCAGATCTTGCAGTTACGATTTGTGCCGCACTGGTGGTTGGCCATGCCCTGAATTTTTCTCACGTTGACTTTGGCCATGCATCGATGACAAGTGTGGATGGTGGAGCAGGTGTTAGGTTGCTTGGGGGAGGCCGTCAGATGCCGTTGAAAACAGTAAGGGTTTCGAAACCACCCGCCACATTGGAGACAGGAGAGTCCTCCATTGTCCACTTTGCCACAGAATCCAGGACATCGACACCAGTGGCTTTGAAATTCTCGGGTGCAGCGATGATTTTCAGGGGTGCTGTGTCCTTGGTCACAGATTTCACAGTACTAGTTTTAGCCTGTAAAGGCTGTCATGGATGTAATGACATCGTAATGCTGATGGTGATGATACAAGTGAAGGATCTTGGTGGGTTGAGGCACTTCATTCTTGTACAGGAGCCGATTCATGACATCTTGGGAGTAGATTTTGAGTTGGGCGCCAAACGTTGGCTGAACAACTCAATGTGGCGCACCCTGTACAAGGCCCTTCGGGAATGTTCAGTCGACGAAGTAAGCCCTTGCCGGCCTTCAGCTGCACTAGTCTACGATGGTCACATATGTACCGCCATTTGCTGGTCCATTCCTTGGTCACAGGATCGGGTTCATGCTCATGGTGACCGGCCACGACCAGGGCACGGGCAAAGCAGAGTTGATCATCATTCTTGATTTGTAAAATGCATTGCTTCTTTTCCAGGAAAGTGTTTAAGCCAACGATGTGCCTCGGCCGTCCGTGTCCCTGGCCTAGGAGAACCGGATCTTCTACGTGCAGTAAGTAAATGTCCATGGTGTCATCGATATGCAACTCGTGGTTACTTTGTTGTACGTTTTCCACTTTGGCCATGATGTGTTCCCCCCTGGAGGTCCTCCATGCACTGTAACGTGATTGGGATGGGTGAATCTAGGGCTGGGTGTTCAAGAGTCAATCCCATTCGATCGCCACCATGGGCGTTCACATTGTTTCTCAGGTCTAACAAGACTACATCAAATTGCTCTCTGAGAATGACCGGTAGCTCTTCAGGTTGCAGCCAAGCTGGGATGAATTTCAGCTTATAGCGATGGCTGTCGGTCCAGTACTTCCTGGCATTTATTTGGGGCGTCGGCTCCAACTGGTAGGGCCCAGGCGCCTCTTCAAGTTCTTCTTCGTTCATTCGTGGTGACTTCATTGTGAGAACTGTCAAGACCCACGCTGAGCCTGATTTATATAGACGTCACACTGTGACGTCACAATGGGACATCCTAAGAGTGATGTGAGGCAGTTTGCACCTTGAGGCCATTTGGTTTTGATGTCAAAAGTTTTTTTCCATGGGCATGCCCATGACGTCACACCCTATGACGTCAAGACACTCGCTCATGACGTCAAGACACACGCTCATGACGTCAAGACACACTGTCGACCCATGAGATGTGACGCGTCAATGTGATACGATTCGCGTCAAAGTGGTGCCATCAACCCCAGCATTAAAAACTCGAGGTTTTCCAGATCTCCCCATTACTTGCTCACTGAAACTGGAAGCATGCAGATGTCTCCCACCTTCCATTGCTGCCTGCGCGAAACAGATGACCACAGTTGTCTGCACTGTCCCTCACAATGAGTATCCTTCAACACTGTAGCACAATAGATACACTGAAAAGTGGTATTATAGGCTGTTGTAACATTGGCGTAGACAGGAAGACCTGCACCCCTGTCGGTCACCGTCTCCTCCAATTTAACATTGCTAACCCTGTCAGTGCTTACATCGATTTTAGTCAGTGTTGGCGCTGCATCTGGCTCAAATCAACAGTACCCAGGATGGTATACATATGAAACTGGAAAAAAATGGATGACTGTAATGCTGTCGCCCGGAGTGTCAACGCAGGGCTCCTACGTTAAAGACTATTCATAGGCGTAGGAACTGGGGGGGCAGGGGGGGCAACCAGGCTGTTATTAACAGCCAACATGGATTCGAATCAGCGGTAAGTTAACAACATACATTGACATTCCAGTGTAGTCTATACAGTAACATTTAGTTTACAGCAATAGCCATATTTTAAGTATAATAGGTGCTGTTTGATTTATTTATTGAAAATCTAAACAATAACAATAAGACACGATTTCAAAGTCATACATTGGCAGTGAGAGAGCTGGTTTTATCTGAAAACCGAATTCATGTATGAAATAAGAATGGTTGCATTATTATACCCTCGCTACGACGTGTGTCCGTGCGTCCGGAATGGTTTCTCTGAGCATAACTCAAAAACTGTACCACTTACAAACTTCAAATTTGGCATGGAACTTACCCTTATGGTGCCATTGTTGATTTGGCTTTCAATTACATGATGCCAAAATTGAAAATATCTTCTCACATCAGAGAACTCTACAAAGATGATGTTGAACACACAGCTTTCCAAGCTTCATGACACCGTGAAATCTGTCTCCACTGAAAGAGGATGCTTAATCATGGAAGTCACAAATATTGATGCTGTTGTATCAATTATCAACTCATCGCCTGTAATAAGGCACCTGTTCAAGGAGATAAGCACCCTTTTGAAGATCTACTTGACTATTCCTGTCACCACAGCAACATCAGAACGTACCTTCTCCGCACTTCGGCGCCTGAAGTCATATGTCAGATCTACAATGACACAGGAACGTCTGAACAACGTTCTGCTACTGCATGTCCACAAAACCATTGCTGATGAACTATGTCTAGTGGATGTTACCCGGGAGTTCATTTCTTTCAATGACAGAAGACGCAACTACTTTGGACTTTTCTCATAAGAGCTGAACATTTCGCGAGATGCACTAGCCTGTATAAACAGTCCATCTAGTGTTACCTGAATAATGTAATGCATTTGCTTTTAATTAAAGTTTCAAGTGAACTCGTCTGTCCTTTTCATATATCTCCTCTCTCCACCACACCCCACGTTATCGAGCAATTTTGAACGAGCAATTCTCGGAAAATACCCAGTTCTGGGAATTCCACATGAGCTGTGAAGTCGGTAGCCATTTGCCATGAGACCGTCACTTTCAATAGAATAGTCTTATGCCCACTCTTCACAGGTAAATCACGGGATCGCCTTAGTGATAGTCACGATCGTGACACATGATTACGAAGGACTGCAAACAATTCCTCAAACCAAATGGATCAAGAGTATGGTAGACAGGAAGGCCCATTGAATGAAAACAACATGTGTGAGTACCTTTACTGGATATTGTGTTGCAACTATACAGCCACTTGAACCATTTAGTAGTAGATACAATAAAATCATAACGTTGCTAAGATCATTAGGTGAATATATTGTGATTGATCACTGCTATGGAGCAGTTTGATCCCTACGATACCCTCATCAATGAAGAACGTGTAAGACGTTGGTTTCAACCGGCACGCCTGACAGACAACAACACCCATGATCCACAACCCTGCCAAAGGACACAACCTTATCGTTCTGATGTTATGATGTTCTGAAGTTATAGTTCATACCGTGTTGAAAAGAAAAGATCGGTGACACCCCTAATCCTGCATCTTTTGTCAAAGTGTTCTTGTTAACGGGGAATCAACGTTGAAAAATGTCAACCTATCGTTGTTATTATTGTTGTTTGCATTGGATGTAGCATTCTTTTGGGAGAGATGGGTGGTCCTGAAATGGGCCGTTGTAGAGTGAAGGTGTACCTCACAGGGACCACAGCTGGGTCATACACTGACACAGGTGAATGCCCAGCTTTCGTTTTACTGTACACTTGCTTCCACGGGTCAAACCCTTCAGCATGGTGCCACAATAGACACACTTTAGGACTACATCGTCGTCACCGCATGCACGCCATCGTCCTCACCAATCTCCCTCCCTCCCTCTTGAAGAAATGCATCTCGTCTAGCGAGATCCCGCGAGACTCCACGAGAGCCCGGGTGATCACATCAGATTGGGCCGCCATCTTGAACGTAACGTCCATCTTGGCCTGGATGTGCCGCCATCTTAGCCTGGATGGGACGTCATCGGGATCCGCATGCACACTGGAACCGGACGTGACGTCATTGCGATGCGCACGCACACACACCGGAACCGGAACCACCCCCCTTCCCGGAGCCGGAACCACCCCTTACCGGAAGGGACGCCATCTTGGGTCACGTGACCGGGAGTGCCGCCATCTTGAAAAAGACCCCCGGGTGGCACTGTACACTACTCCTCTCAAAAAACCGATGTAAGGGGCGGTGGGGTAGACTAGTGGTTAAAACACCGAAGACCCGGGTTCGATTCCCAACATGGGTACACTGTGTGAAGCTCATTCCTGGTGTCCCCCAACGTGTTATTGTTGGAATATTGCTAAAGACGGCGACTTAAACCGACTTAAACCAATGTCGATCGTGTTGGCCATTCAAATAATGTGTTACTTGTGGTCTCCCTTATAAAGTTATGAAAACTGATGGTAGAATATTTACCCAATTGCCACTAACATCTAAAGACACATCACCTCGCTATTTATCTCGTAAATATCTTCTGAAGACTTGAAATCTTCAATTTAACTACCGGAATGGATACATAAGAATGAAAGTCGAAACTCAAACTTACTTCCACTTTTAATTACAAACTGATCCAACTTTCATAAAAAAAATTAATGATCAACTTCGTGGTTGATAGCAGGGTAAGGCAGTTCATTGAAGTAAATTGACGAGCAAAAGAAAGTACACAGGTGTAATTGTCGCAATCCCAAATGTGCCTTCTAACTAGTAAAATTATTGTAGGACACTGATTGTATAGAATGCAACCAATAGTTTCATTTGCCAAAATGCATCCAAAAACATTCTCATGTGTTTTGCACGAGTTTTCGAAAAATTGTGATCATTGTACCATGCACGAGCACTTTTCTTACAGAGGGTATAAAACCTGTTTGTCTTGAAGACTGAACAATCGCTTGACAAAAATCTCACGAGAAAATGTCAAGATTGACGTCGGCATAGGAATATCACAAATGGGTGCTTCCAACAGTCATATTGCAAGGACATTGGGTTGCACAAGACAAACCATAATTCGGCTGTTTAACCGTTTTAGTATGATAGCCCAGACATGTGATCGACACAGAAGTGGACGTCCCAGAGCCACAACACCCCAAGAGGATCGCTATCTGCAGGTTATTCACCTACGTAACCGGATGTTGACGGTGACGTCATCAGCAGCTACATCATTGGGTAGAAGCGTGCATTAATGCTAATGGGGGCCATACAAGATATGGTCGGTTATTCCAAGGGCCCAGTCGTCGCAGAACAGACATGTTCCCTAGCCTTTCCAATCGTTTAATTCTGATCGTTGACCGCAACCCTAATGAACGTTTCATCTCTACATCACTGTGTATTGTTCCAATGTCATTTTGCTGATAAAACACGTGCATTGTAGTGTGCTTAAACTAACATTTTCCATTTCATGAAAAGCTGTTGTTATTTATATCTTATTGGCAGAAACACAACATATGTACTTTCTTTTGCTCGCCAGTTTATTAATTATTTATGATCAATGACCAATTAAAACTACTACGAATATATGTCATCATGCAATGAAACCATTTACATATGCATATACATTATTGACCACCTTGGACTTCAAAAGTTCAGTCTGACCACCTGATCGGAAAGTACCTGTGATATTACTTGATTGTTTATTTGTTGAAGAATAAGTCAATATTTGGAGCGCAACGTTACAATTCAAGGGAGACTACTCATCATTGGCTGACTGACTGAGTTTAGTTTTACGCCGCTTTTAGCAATATTCCAGCAATATCACGGCGGGGGACACCAGAAATGCTCATCATTGGTATTTAACAACAAATCATATCACACGCTTACGGACTACACTACAAAACAAAAACCAACAAATAAATCACACACAAACACACACACACACCTCATCTCACCCCCCACCCCCAAAAAAAGAAAGAAAGAAAAAAAAGCCCAACCCCAAAAATCCCTAACAGAAACCCCAAACAAGCCTTAAAAACAGAAACCCACCCCCACCCAACACAAAATCAAACCCAAGACGACCGGCCCGCCACCCCGCCCCGAAAAATACCCCTAAGGATAAATAGTGCCCCTTCCCAGAAAATATTATACCCAATCAAAGAAAGACATAAACCCGCTTTATCATTACTTCCATTGATTGACGTTAGTCTTAAAAATCCCAATGCGAGATATCTTATTCAAACAATATAATCCGTTAATAAACAGATACACACATGTTACCCCTACGTGTTTGTTCCAGAGATGAAGTAAAGACATAGACGTTTTAGATGTTTCTGATTGCCTAAAAGTGTAGCCTCATTAGAGAACCGAGAATTTCATGGGACCGACTATACAAATAGGTAGAATTCAATAGATGTTTACAAAGACAGCGTTATTATATTACATACATCATGTGTGTCCTGAGAACAGAAACAACCGAGAAATCCCATCCAATTATCAAGTCACAGACCGCTACGATCGGTAAGGGTCTTGGCCTCTTATGAAAGATCGATAAAGCTGTTGGAGGTTTACTGTTATAATTACAGGTAATTCGTATCATTAAGTGAATGTTTTCACATACATCTTTCAAATCAGGAAGTACCGTAACTTTATTAAAACAGTATACACGACACGTTACCTAGTGAGCCTAGGTTGTTATATTAAGCGTGGTGGTTTGTTTGTTATTACGGTTATATTAAACACAACTTTATTCCATTTAAATGACGGCGCTCAGTGCATTTTCGAGCCTGGTCCAGACAATCCAGTGACTGACATCATGGGCATCTATCTACGCAATAGGGATACGTTTGATGTGCCTGAACCAAGTCAGTAGCCTGAGCATCTGATACTGTTTAGTCACCCCTGGGCGATAGATTAAACATTACATGATTAAAGTATGTGGGGTTGGTTTTGCTCACATCACCTGTTAGGGATACATACCTACATTGTTCCCCAGAACTGCAGAGAATAGGACGGAGCTATCTGAATTACTTTTATCCGCGCAAGTTCTTTAATGAACAATGCTTGTAACAACGGTTAAAACGAGGTACGGGGCGGTGGGGTAGCCTAGTGGTTAAAGCGTTGGCTCGTCACCCCGAAGACCCGGGTTCGAATCCCCACATGGGCACAATGTGTTAAGCCCATTTCTGGTGTCCCCAGCCGTGATATTGCTGGAATATTGCTAAAAGCGGCGTAAAACTAAACTCAGTCAGTCAGTAAAACGATGTACAACATTATTCAGTTAAACAATACATAATGTGGGGCGGCGGGGTAGCCTAGTGGTCAGAGCGTTCGTTCGTCACGTTAAAAAACAAGCAGGTTCGATTCCCCAAATGGGGAAACCCATTTCTGGTGTCCCCCGTCGTGGTATTGCTGGAATATTACTAAAAGCAGCGTAAAACCATACTCACTCACTCATATTTATTTTCTAAAGAAGCTTGTATTTCCTAAAGGGCGGTTGGGTAGCCTAGTGGTATTAGACGTTCGCTCGTCACACCGAAGACCTGGTTCTGATTCCCCACATGATTACAATGTGTGATGTCCATTACCCCTGTCCCCCGCCGTGATATTGTTGGAACAATGATTGAAAAACTGTGTAAAACGGTGTAAAACTAAACTCACTTGTTTCCTAAACTATGTTCTCTCTGCAATATTGACAGCTGACTGAGATAAGGAGCTAGAAAAAGGTAAGTATCTTTAAACTGATGTCAGTGTATTCCCTGTGATTTTTGATGGGTCACTCATTCTTGTTTGTTTGTTGCTTTATGTCGCACTAGCAACAATCCAGCTATATGAAGGCAGTCTGTAAATAATCGAGTCTGGACCCGACTATATCCAGTGATTGACATCATGAGCATGAGATACGAATATGAAAACCTTTAGAGCCTTAACATCTGTAACAAGCTTGATACCGCAAATAGCAGCACAGCAAACCTTCTAGTATGAGCAAACCACAAACATTAATGATCTATAATTCAGATTTATTTAGTGTTAAGGCCTATGTTCAAAATAACAGGTAACGGAACACATATTCACATAAACGTTTCATTTACATGAAATATCAATAAGACAGAAAGGGCATTCCTCGGCCGATGTATCGTGTAAAAAGGGTAACAAAGAAAGCCGAAGCACAAATTACTAACCTATAATTTCAAACTCAACTCTTATAAAAATAGTAATGCTTTGTTTTGCCACCTTTGTTATTGTTATCTCATTATCATATGTACGTGTATCTTGTCTATAAACTGGTGTACCCCATCATTAACCCATATACTTGAAAACGGTATAAGGATCTATACCGAAACGTCGCCACTGTCAAAATAGAGAAGTTGATCATCCTGTACCACCAACGTGTAGAATGCCAGTCAAACACATCTGTCAAAGAACGTCATAATGGGTACCTGGTGAAGGTAGTCAATGGAATATATATTATTTATGAATATTGACAAACTAAAACTACTGCAGATATATGGTATATTGAGGATACTAAACGACCTTCTGTGTAATATCATTTTTATTGAACGAGTTAATGATTTGGTATCAAGCGAGCTTTCGCTCGTTTGATACTAAATCTTTCACGAGTAGTATTTCACGGAAGCGAGTTTAGTATAATTTTGTTTATTACACTCCAACAATGAAGAGGACGGTCACACTTTTAAACATGTTTTCAGAGTGAAGAAGGAAGCCTATTTCTGTAAACAAAAGGACAAATTGGTAGCTGCTAGCAAGGATTCTAAGTCATTTTGGAGGATTTTGAAAAAGTGTAATTCTTCCAGTGGTATTTCTCAGTCTATAACTAATCTGCAGTGGGTCAGTCACTTTATGTCTTTACTTGGTGCAGATCAAGGGGGGGTCTTATCTTTTAGATGAGGATAGTGATGTTCATTTGTCAACTCAGAGATCAGAAGGGCTTGATGATCCTTTTACCCAACAGGAAGTTTCACGTCAGATAGTTAATTCTGCTAATAATAAATCTCCAGGGCCAGATGGTGTTGCTGCTGAATTCTTAAAGGCTTCTAGTCATCTCATTGTACCATATCTTACTCAGCTTTTTAATCATATTCTTGATAGTGGTAAATTCCCATCGTGTTGGGGTAAAAGCATTCTTTGTCCTGTTCATAAGTCTGGTTGTAGAGATGATACTAATAATTACAGAGAAATTTCTCTCATAGATTCCACTTGTAAAGTGTTTATGTCAATTCTTAATCGCCGCCTCCAGCGATGGTGTGAAGTTCATGATATTATCAGTGAATCACAGGCCGGTTTCAGGGCTGATTATTCAACAATTGACCAAATATTTTCATTGCAGTCGTTAATTCAAAAATATATTAGCAAAAAAAGGGGTAGATTTTATTGTCTCTTTGTAGATTTTGCCAAGGCTTTTGATACTCTAAGGCATGATGTTCTTCTAAAGTCACTTTATGAAGCTGGTATACGAGGTAAATTTCTTATGCTGTTAACTTCTATGTATAGTTCTTTATCAGCTTCAGTCAGGACATCTAAGGGTATATCAAATAGTTTTTATTGTAACATCGGTACTCACCAAGGCTGTGTTTTGAGTCCTCAGATTTTTATTATCTTCATAAATAAGCTATGCAGTCTTATGGAGTTGGAAGGAGGTCAAGGTATTACAGTTTCTTCTTCTATTAGCAATCTCTGCTCTCTTATGTTTGCTGATGATGTGTCAGCAATAGCTGACACCTGTGCACAGCTGCAAAAAAAGATCAATGTACTTGGTAAATTTTGTGAGCAAACTGGTATGAGTGTGAATCTAAAGAAAACTAAGATTATTGTTTTTAGAAATGGTGGTCCCTTGCGCTCATATGAAAATTGGTTTTATAATGGCAATGTTATTGACACTGTATCCTTTACAAGTACCTTGGAATTATGTTCACTCCTAAATTATCCTGGTAGTAGAGCTACATCTTGCCTTGCATCACAAGCTAGTAAGGCAATATTCTCTGTTAAAATTTCCAAAGGAAACTTGGCAGCATTAATTGTACAGATTTATTTAAAATCTTTGATTGTATAATATCACCCATTCTCTGTTATGGGTCTGAAATCTGGGGCACATCCTACTGTAATACCATTGAATCTGTCCATATTAAATTCTGTAAATATGTCTTGAAACTTGGGAAATCCACCTGTAACAATATGGTCTTGGGTGAATGTGGAAGAGTGCCTTTACAGTTTACTTATACAACCAATGCAGTGAAATACTGGTGCAGACTTCTAAACATGCCTGACTATAGATTACCAAAACAATGTTATTTTATGCTATTATCTTTAGACAGGGTAGGACGAAACTCATGGGCAACTAGAATTAAAAATATTCTTTTCAATTTGGCTTTGGATTTGTTTGGATAAGTCAGGAAATTGGTGATCACAAAATATTTATGGAATCATTTAAACAGAGACTACGTGATAATTTATTTCAATCTTGGCATTCATCTTTGGACAGTAACCGTAAATGTCTTTACTATAAGCAATTCAAATCTTTGTTAAATGTTGAGAGCTACTTGATAAATAATGATATCCCTCAATATTTAAAAACTATATATGCCCGATTTCGGTGCTGTAATTTTAAACTAGCAGTTGAAACGGGCAGATACACTGATGTTGCATATAATGAAAGGCATTGCCTGTTTTTTGTGAATTAAATGGTATCTTTGTTGTTGAAGATGAATGGCATGTGTTTTATATCTGTGATGCATATTCTCATATCAGAAATAAGTACATATCAAAATATTTTAGTAAATGTCCATCAATTATTAATTTTATATCAATATTACAGAGTAAAAATGTTAATATTATCAAGGATGTATGTCTATTTTTATACTTTGTTGACAAGAAACACAAATCTAAATGAAATATATATGTGCTCTACTTATCATCAATTTATGTACATGTATTTTGGGCCGGAGGCCTGTTACTGAAATAAAATTCTGTTCTGTTCTGTTCTGTTATAATTTTGTTTATTACACTCCAACAATGAAGAGGACGGTCACACTTGCTTATCGTGTTTTACAGCACAAATGTACATGAATAAAATGGATAATAAAGAAATTATTACACTCGAGCAAGTTTGTCATATGTCAAAATAGATAGAAACTGCCTACAGTGTGATGACTCTCAGCTTTCCGCCAGTCAAGCAAGGCATAATACCACTGGGTGTTAGCATTGTGACGTCATAACTGTAAACAATTATGACGTCATACGTCTAGCGTAAAAATATTACACCGCAGTATCTTCCACGGGCGAGTAATAACTATATTTATTATCCACGAGGTCAACGTATGGATAGTTGCATACTAATCTCGTACGTCACACGAGTGTCGTATCGCGTTGACCTGTGTCGTAACGACTTGACCTGAGATTCTAACTATTTGATTGGATAACCGAAGACCTCTCAATTAGGTCACATTCTGACGCAACTATTTTTTCATTCATAACAAACACGTGGATTCATTCATTCTACAACTTAAATACATTGTGGGAATGTAAACATTGCGAACGTTTCCGTGTCGCTGTTTAATTGTGAGTCGAACTGAGACATTATATCCGTCGAAAAACATAAACGCAATGTTTCCACTAGTGATGTTAGCCGAATGAAGCAACTGGAAACCCAGAAACGAGGTGCTACGGAGTAGTATACTGTACGAGGCGATGACAACTGATATGCATCGTGACGTCAGTTACCATGGCAGTGACGTCATTACAGTGTGACGACATGCAAATATTGTACTACAGTAACAAACTCTTCCGCAACCTCTTTATGAAACCGGTTTCTGTTTGAAACCAAAAGCACAACAAAAATACGCTATTTTGTCAATTTAATGCATGTAAGACGTGGGTAATAAATAAAATACCACACTCGGTCTCGTTACATACGAATTATACGAAACGAGTGTCCTTCCTATGGTATCTGACCGAGCGAAAACTCGTGACCTTCCTATGTTATCTGATCTCACTTTCGCTCGGTCAGATACCATAGGAGGGACACTCGTTTCGTATAATTCGTATGTAATGAGACCTCGTGTAGTATTCTCTATTTATCAAATAGTGACCACGTATGATGGCTATATCATATTTTTAAAAATATGGACCCAAGAAAGGGATAGTTATCCTTGCCTTAGTCTATACCTGGTTCTTCGGGTCACTTGTCAATAATTGTTTTAATACGTAATGGGAAAGTAAAATAATCCCATTTTGTTGACAATTACGTGTTTTCCTTTTCTGCAAATCACAGCGAAACGCTCAGCAATATTGTCCTTACGGAGATGCTTCTTTAAACCATGCGGTACTCCCTTGCTCATTGGCTGAAAGTATTTCTCTGCTTTGAGTCCAGTGGCTTCCTCCTTGATTTGGTACTTGACTGGTTTTGCCTGTAGATCTGATACCACTTTTGATCGCTCAAGAAGAGTGTGGGTTACCCGACAATACCGTACACGTGTCGAGTGACGCTTTCTCATCCAATGAAACCACGTGTGTCATTTTCAAATGTTATAATTAAAACATTCGTAAAATCAGGTGATTTTAAGTTTGCAGTTTTTCACAGAGATATTTGTGTTCATTTTCACAGTCGCTGTCACATATTCCGCCGAGTAACAACATAGCGCAGTTTTCTCCGGCACCGCCATTAGGTTGATACGACGTCCAAAAATCATCTGACAGCGTTGTACCGTCGATCCATTTGAAAACCCCTTCCGTCTCAATATTGCTCATACCGATCCATACGTTCGTGTTAGGCAAATCGACTGTAAAGTAAGATGGAATATATACTGAGTCAAAAAAGAAACTTCACAAAATGTAATTTGAAAAATAATCAATAATTTTTCTCTGATGATACATCTATGTACCCGAAATGGGATCCCTATCTTTCGACTCTAGAAAAACGTTAGCAAAACCCACTCAAACCCATCCATTCGTCGTGCAAATGACGTGGGTGCCAAATCAGGTTTTGCACGTGCAGTCGATCACGTGATCTTCGCATCGAAGTTTTCTTCCTATGCACGTGTTTGCATTGGCTTCAAGAATTGAAAAAACTCTTTTAAACCACAGTTCTAACGGTACTTGAAATGCCACGATTGTCAAATGTGCAACGGAACGTGCCGCTGGCATGTTGCAAGCGGGAAGATCAGTTATTGACGCCGCAAGAGCAATGGGATGCAGCCGTCGTACTGTGTATGACTTGCGAGGTCGTCTACAACAAACTGGCACCACTTCTGATCGCCCAAAGGTCGGTCGTCCACATGTGGCGCCACGAGCAGAAGACCGTCAAATCGTCCTACGCCACCTACGTGACAGATTTCTGCCGCTACACGAACCAGGGCTGAGATGTTTAGAGGTGGACTGTCCTCACAGACAATTCAAATCGGTTGCGGGCTGCCAATCTCCATTCTCGACGCCCATATCGTGGGCCAATATTGACGCCGCTTCATCAACGTCAACGCTGCTGCTGTGGGCCCAACGTCACCTCCGATGGACCCAGAGAGACCGGAATCGAGTCGTCTTTAGCGATGAATCAAGGTTTACCCTCAGATTCGCGGGCGGCAGGCATAGAGTCTGGAGACGACGTCGTGAACGGTATGCCCAATGTTGTGTACAGGAAGTCGACAGATTCGGGGGCGGAAGTTGCATGGTGTGGGGTGCTTTCTGTGGGAACAACCGTTACCGACTTCTGGTCATCCGTGGAAACCTCACAGCTGCTGCTTACCGCGACCAGGTGCTCACCCCTGAACTCGTTCCTTTCATGGCGGCTCATGGCCCAGGTCTACAGTTCCAGCATGATAATGCTTGGCCGCATACCGCGATGTTGACACGAAATTTCCTTCAAAACGCTGGAATCAACGTCATGGACTGGCCATCGAGGTCCCCTGACCTTAATCCAATAGAGCACGTTTGGGATGCACTTGGGAGAAGGCTTCGTGGTCTTAGGAACCAACCTCAGAATTTGCAGGAACTTGTCGCTGCCTTGCAAGAGCAATGGCGCAGAATCCCCAACCACGTGTTCACAAGCATCAGGCAGTCGATGAGGAGACGGTGTTTGGCAGTGGTGAATGCGCGCGGCGGCCATACACGATATTGAACTGAGAAATTTCGCATTTTTATTCTTGTGACTTGACATTCTGTATACCCATTTTTTTGAACGGCGGTGTAGCCTAATGGAACTGATTATGGCACTGTCAGTGTATCGAGTACATCACACAGATCTCAGCAATGAAATAATAACATTTTAACCATCTCTTGTTCTTTTATAGTGCCCTGAAGAAAGAATGTGAAGTTTCTTTTTTTGACTCAGTATATTAGTTTGGTAACAGACTTTCCACACACAATCTCTAAACCCTACTCACTCTGACTCGCTCATTTGCAATTACAGTCACTTACGCCCATTGACGATATCCAAAACTTTATTCTACTTGTCCAGGTCTTTGAACATCATCAACTGGCCACCATTGTCTTCACACGCCTGCTTGGCCGCCTCCCAACTGACCCGGTCCTCGGACAGCCTGTAGCAGGTCGTGCCGCCATCAACCCAGCCACCACTCTCCGTACACCAGTCTGTAGAACAGCAGTAACACAGAAGCGTCATACTTATGAGTATCTTGATGTGATCCACGCCGAAGACCCGGGTTCGAATCCCCACATGGGTACAATATGTGAAGCCCATTTCTGGTGTCCCCCGCCGTGATGTTGCTGGAATATTGCTAAAAGCGGCGTAAAACCAAACTCAGTCAGTCAGTCAGTCTTGATGTGATCACCATCTTATGTACTCAAAGCCACAAAAACGCAATTTCATTTTCATAGCTTATTTACTTTCACAGATTCACAGATTGTAAGAAGGATATACTCCCTGAAATCTCTTGGTCTACCTGAACGGTGGGATAAGGCAAAACAGTTAGGTTTATGCTTTCGCTGCCTTGACATCGGTCATCTTGGTAAATCATGCAGTAAAATTGTGAAATGTGGGCTTGATGGCTGTAAAGCAAATCATAACAGATTACTTCATGACAACAGTAAAGTGGCCAGGAACGATCGGACTGACAGTGGTATTTCAGAGGTTAATGATACAACCACAAGAAAGTCTCACGAAAGTACATCAGAGACAACCACTTTGTCAACTTCTAAACAGGAAGCACATTATCTTGCTCTTAGGACAATTCCTGTCGTTCTTAAGAATGCTAGTACGCATACTTATATCAACGAGGATGTAGCATAAAAAGGTAATAGCCGACCTTCACCTCAAAGAAATTGCGCAACAAGTGTCAGTTAATGTCCTGAATAATAAACAGGAGACCTTTGACAGTATGCTAATTGATGTTGGCCTAGAGAGTATGGATGGTTCAGTAGACATGACCATTACAGCTTTGACAACTACCAAAGTAACAGGTAGAATGGAAGTTATTGATTGGCGTAAACATGTAAAGCAATGGCCACATTTGAGGAATATTCAATTCCCAGAGGTAAGTTCTCGGCCCATAGTTGACATCCTAATAGGTATGGACTATTTAGAGCTGCATTCTTCTCTCAAAAATGTCCGTTGGCTTCCAAGAGAGCCAGTAGCTAGGTTGACACCTTTAGGCTGGACTTGTGTGGGTCAGATACCAGTTTTAGACAGGCATGCAACACATGTTGCACGTTCATTCTTCATCCGGAATACAGAGGTAGAAACAGATGCAAATATTGAATCTTTGATTCATTCATTTTTGTAATCTCGTGAGTTACACACATTTAGTTTTATCATTTAAAACTGCTCGCTCAATCACACATGTTGCAGGTTCATTCTTCATCCGGAATACAGAAGTAGAAGGAGCTGAAACAAAGGAGCTGAAACAGCTCGTTGCTAGTCTAGATTCAAGTGTGATTAAATCAACGTTATATGTATATAACACATGACAAAATCGATTTGGCAAACATTTCTGGATAATTTCATGGAGAAATCTATAACAAAGACACAAATCAGTAACATCCGAGATTCACAAAGCAGGAGGTCAGCAGGATTCAATAACGGGTATGTCCATCCTGTGCCCTGACACATGCTTGTACCCTCCGAGGCATGGACTGACACAAAAGCACGCTGTGGAATCGCTTGCCAATCATGTTGAAGTGCCTGTGTCAACTCTGCAGCAGTTCATGGCGGTACGAGTTGAGTTCGAACCCGTCTTCCAAGTTCATCCTCCAGGTGTTCGATTGGTTCATGTCTGAAGATATTGCAGGTCAATACATCACACAGACATTCTGACTATGTAGGAAGAGTCTCGTTAACCTTGCAGTGTGGGGAAGGGCATTGTCATGTTGGAAAACAAGCTGCCCATGGGCGCCATGTCGAACCACCGACAGGAGTAATGCTGGACGAATGATGTTGCAAACATACCGTTGAGCGTTGAGGTTGCCTTGAACCACTACCAACTGGGACCGGAAGTTGACATCGATTGGACCCCATACCATGACACTACCACCCCCGAAACGACCCCTTTCCAGAACGCATTTACGGGGAAAACGTTCATGCAGTGACGTCCATCAGGAAAACTGAGATTGAATCTAGATTCATCGGAGAAAATGACATCTGTGTTCTACAGATTTCCCCGCTATTATAGCTGCCCATCGCTGTCTGGCAAGTCGATGACGATGCACTAGGATCTGACCTTGGTAGAGTCGATGGCACCGTATCCCAAAAGCAGTGAGGCGTCTTCGGAATGTTATGCGCCGATATGGCGTTGTCGTGTCCCATATGTCTTCCTTGCGGTATCAGCAGCTGTCTGGAATCTATTGCGCAGGTGCTGAAGACTTATGTGACGGTCTTGAGCAGCGGTTGTCACGGTTGGCGCACCAGGTCGGTGTCGATCGGCAACTCTCCCTGAGGTGTTGAAACGATGCCTGAGACGAGCCATGGTGGATGGGTGGACATAAAAGTGTCGGGCCACCTCCACCTGTGCAGCCCCTTGGTTCAGCATCCAACTGCCTTGTTTCTGTTGGCTTGCGTGAGGCGTGGCATTTTCCCGAAGTGATGGATGTTCGAATTTGCAGATGAATTTGAAGGTCCTGATAGCAGGGAATACACGTGCACAACGTGTGACATAGGCGGCTGAATCTCGTGATTACACAAAAATGTTGCGTTTTCAACAATAAAAGTAAATACTGAGAAATGATCTGGGCTTCAAACCCGGAATTCCACAGGAGAGGACCCAGCACACACAGCATCTCTGTGACTTAAGGACAAAAAGGACCAAAGTAACTCTTTGCCAGAAATAGTACATGAAATAGTAGTTGCGTTTTTAATGGCTTTGAGTATACAGCCCAACCTTGATCCGTTTGTTTTCAGTTTTAAATCTGTTTCATGTGTATGAATTTTCCGACAGAAATAACATTTCAATGAACCACCTTTGAGGCCATTTTGTTAACTTGGTTTCGTCTACATGCACAACATTTTGGAAACTTTCTAAATGTACAACCGTTATTTACATCCATTTGTTTATTCCACTTGGCGTAACAACTGCAGCTCTCCAGGGTATACAACACACCCTCAACTCAAACAAACCTGATGGTAGTCGTCTCTCATAGTATCTAGATCCTGGGGTTGACAGCCCGGTGTCAGGGTTAGGGATCATTACCCGGGGGTAGAGAATACACGATACTGTCACCGGGTTATGGTAGAACACAACGCAGCTAGAGTTTAATGCGCATGCGCCAGCACATATGAGGACGTCAGCGATACGTTGAGGTTTAACACGTCCACGTCGTCGTATTCTGAAAGTCACTCAAAACCGACACTTGTGTTTCGGCATCTGTAACATCCCGTATCAACGGAGACGATATGAAGGTGGGAGGCAGAACCTATTACGACAGCATGTAGCCAGCAATATCACAACTATATCTGATATGAACTGTAGCGTCAAGATTATCATTACCACCATAACACCTAGGGGACTTGTTGTCAGTAATATCACAGCTACAACAACGTGGCCTGCTGTCAGTAATATCACAGCTACAACAACGTGGCCTGTTGTCAGTAATATCACAGCTACAACAACGTGGCCTGCTGTCAGTAATATCACAGCTACAACACGGTGGCCCGCTGTCAGTAATATCACATCTACAACAACGTGGCCTACTGTCAGTAATAGCACAGGTACAACACGGTGGCCTGCTGCCAGTAATATTACAATTACAACAACGTGGCCTGCTGTCAGTAATATCACAGCTACGACAACGTGACCTGCTGTCAGTAATATCAAAGCTACAACAACGTGGCCTGCTGTCAGTAATACCACAAGTACAACCCGGTGGCCTGCTGTCAGTAATATCACAGTTACAACAACGTGGCTTGCTGTCAGTAATACCACAGCTACAACAACGTGGCCTGCTGTCAGTAATATCACAGGTACAACACGGTGGCCTGTTGTCAGTAATATCACAGTTACAACAACGTGGCCTACTGTCAGTAATATCACATCTACAACAACGTGGCCTGTTGTCAGTAATATCACAGGTACAACACGGTGGCCTGCTGTCAGTAATATCGCAATTACAACAACGTGGCCTGCTGTCAGTAATAACACAGCTACAACCCGGTGGCCTGCTGTCAGTAATACCACAGCTACAAGAACGTGGCCTGCTGTCAGTAATATCACAGCTACAACACGGTGGCCTGCTGTCAGTATTATCACAGCTACAACAACGTGGTCAGCTGTCAGTAATATCACAGCTACAACACGGTGGCCTGCTGTCAGTAATATCACAGCTAGAACACGTGGCCTGCTATCAGTAATATCACAGCTAAAACAAAGTGGTCTGCTGTCAGTTATATCACAGCTACAACACGGTGGCCTGCTGTCAGTAATAACACTGGTACAACCCGGTGGCCTGCTGTCAGTAATACCACAGCTACAAGAACGTGGCCTGCTGTCAGTAATATCACAGCTACAACACGGTGGCCTGCTGTCAGTATTATCACAGCTACAACAACGTGGTCAGCTGTCAGTAATATCACAGCTACAACACGGTGGCCTGCTGTCAGTAATATCACAGCTAGAACACGTGGCCTGCTATCAGTAATATCACAGCTAAAACAAAGTGGTCTGCTGTCAGTTATATCTCAGTTATATCACAGGTACACCACTCTGGCATGGACACAGTAATATCACTGCTACACCACTCTGACATGGAGACAGTAATATCACAGGTACACCACTCTGGCATGGACAAAGTAATACCACAGCATCATAATGTGATCACAATACATACCCTGCAACTGCAACATGAAGTACAGCGGGAAATAGAAGGTACGACGGCGCCACTACAACACTTATAGTCTGTCGTCTGTACAAATTAGGTGTTGTGATATCTATCTATATAGTACAGGTGTTCAGTCATAAATATTGCATAGATAAATAAAAACAGAATGCCTTTTTCTCCAACATGTTTCGTTCTTTACTCTTCAGGGAGATTGTAGCGGTTACAGTATAACGTCATTACATATATATTGTGACGTCATAATAGGGACAACATTCTAGAGCGACAAGGTCACAGCTTGCAATGGTTTAACATTGGTTTGTACTTGTCTATGAAGTAGTGTTCTTTTAAAATTCGTTTGACTTTGTCCGAATTTTGAACTTGATAAAAAGGAAATATTGTAAATTTAACATCGTTTCCTTTCGCACAGACATCTAGATGTTCACTCAGTGGGATACATCAGGTTTCAGGACACCTTATTTGTTGTTTGTGGACACGAACCCGGGCTCTTAAATTTTCTGATTGACCAATATACTGTTCATTACAGCCTGTGCATGTTATGACATATATTATGTTTTTGCAAGAACAGTCAAAATTCTGTTTTACATAGAATTCTCCGTGTCTCGTGAAAGTTACAGAGTGTCCTTCAACAATATGTCGACACGTTCCAGTTACCTCTGTTGCATCTAGACACAGTAGGATTTGATTCTGTTTCTTTAAAATAAATTTGGCTTTTGTTAGTATCTTTTTAAGATTCTGATTTTGTCTTTTGCTATTTATCATTTTTCTAGATTTCAGCATTGATTTCAGTTTTTCATCTTGTTCTAAGATGCACATATTTGTTTTTATGTTCTGGAACACATTTGGGTTCAACGGATTATAAGTAGATACAAAAGCAATTACTTTTTCCTCATTGGTTTGTTTCATCGTTCCTGTCAAAAGATCGTCTCTATTAAGCTGTAAAGCTTTATATATTCCGTCTTCAACAAGAGATTTTGGATATTCCCGTAATAGTAAAACGTCCTAAGTTCATTTAGTCTTTGATTGCGGGTGTCTTGGTTTGAAACTATTGTACATATTCTTCGTGCCAGGTTATATGGAAGACTTCTTTTGGTGTGGCTCGGATGACAAGATTTGAAGTTTAAAAATTGTTTCGTATCTGTAGGTTTGTAGAAGATATCTGTGTCCAATTTCCGTCCCGATTTGATGACCATTGTGTCTAAGAAAGCTGTTTTAGTTTCATCTGCCTCCATAGTGAAAACAAGATTTTCGTCCATGCTATTTAATAGTTCGTAAAATGTATTTAGTTTCTCCTCAGAAAATGGCCAAATTATGAAGCAGTCGTCTAGAAATCTTTTCCAATTTTCCATGAAATAATGGGCAACATCCTCTCAAAGAATTTGACTGATTTTATGCTTGAACTTTTCCTCCAGATATCCTAAGACAAGCGTCGCATAAGTCGGCGCCATTTTGGTTCCCATGGCTGTTCCTTTAATCTGTTTATAGTACTTATCGTCAAAAAAGAAAATATTGTTTTTTAAGATGAATTCAACGCTTTCCACAATGAATGACTTTGAAATTCGCTCAGGTATGTGTTCTTCACAACGGTTTAACCAATAATCCAACGCTTTAATTCCTAGGCTATGTGGGATATTTGAATACAAATTTTTTACATCAAAAGTTACAAGTTTGCTTGTTTCATTAACGTTTTGTGGTAAAGAGGAAAGGAAATGCATGGTGTCACGAGTAAAACTTTTAACATTTGATGAGATTGGTTTCAATAAAATATCAATGCAATTACTTAGTCTATGTGTAGCACACGCTGGGCCTGCAATTATAGGTCGGAGTTTCAAATCTCCCGGGTGTTCCATCTCAACATAGCTGCTTTTAGGATTTTTACATTGTCTTATGATCTCCTTACTTTTATGAATTTTGGGTAAGCCATAGAAATTGCTCCATTTGCAGTCAAAATGTGTTATATAATTTAATTCCTTTGATGTCAGCTCTTCTGAGTACTGACTGGTTAGGTTCTTTAATTTCCGAAGTACACTGTCTGACTCTTTTTCACTGCACGGGACATAAATACCTTTGTCCAGGAGTAAGTCCATTGCCATGTGTTAGTAGTTCGTTGAATCCATTATCACTGTTGCTCCGCCTTTGTCAGCTTCTTTTATTATGATGTTCGGATCATTGGCCAAAGAGTTTAAAGAATCTCTCTGTTTGCTGGTTATATTAGAGTGTTTCTTGCTTGCGTTAGGAATTATTGGATAACTGTTTATTTGATCCACAAAATTATCCAAATGTTTGTTTTGTCCCTTTTTGGCGCACCAAAAACTTTTATTTCTAACTAGGGATTCCTCCCCATTTTCACACTCGAAAAAGTATTCCTGATGTCGGAGTTTTCTGTAGAATTCAGTTAGGTCTTCTTTCTCTTCATTGCAGTTACTTGATTTTGGGGTAGGTGTAAATTTGAGTCCCTTATTTAATATTGTAATTTCATCTTCTGTTAAAGGGCGCCTGGACAAGTTAAATATCTTTATGTCTACTGTCTTTGGTTTTTCATTTTCCTTCTTTTCTTCACATTCCAAGTGTTGAATAACAAAGTATTTTCAGAGCTGTTGTATCTGTGGCTTTGTGAGGGGAATACATCAGTTTTACCTTGATTTCGCGGCACTGGATTCTGATTTGTGTATTCCTCCTAGTGTGTTTTCTGCTGGTATGGAACTCCAGACTGGAAGTGAACATTACTGTTATTTGTCAGTATCCTTCCATTCTTGGTCTTGCTTCCGATAAATGTAACTGATCTGGACTTTGAATTGTGGTGGACTGACTCACGAAGTTTGGATTTTCCTTCTTGTTTGTTTAATTTAGATTTCAGCCACGGATTATCTAGATTTTGGAAGAAAATTCTTGTTCGTACTTCTTCAGCCATGAGAGGTTTTTATCCCATCTGTTATAAGAATTGATTTCTTCTTTCTCACTTGTTGCTGCCATTGTTTGAATAATGTGTCGGCTGTTGTGCCTTGTGTAGTTTTGTTGATTTCTTCTTTCATCATTCTATCTATGTCAGCAACTCTTTCCTGTTGGCCAGCCGATCTCATCTTCATTAGTTCTATCTCCGTTTGCATGTAGGTGAATGCTTGCATCTCTCTCTTTCTCCTTTGTTCTGCAGGTTAGCCAGGAATCTCCTTTATTTAGAATTTTTCTGGTATGATTTTAGTATCATTGTCCAACCACTGTATGAGTATATCAGCATAATTGTTGTTCCTGAGGCCTTGCCAGAATAGTTTTCTTCTTTGCGTCAGTCGCCCATTCCATGCTTGTTGTATGGAATTCTTAATAGCTATTAGCGGTTCCTGAGATGTACACGCAGTCTCCTTTTGCATCATAGATGTAACAGGTGAGGAATCGGTGATAACAATTGTCTCCAGTTTTCCGTTAAAACTGGTTACTGTTTCACACAAAACATTTTTCAAGGAATCAAAGTTGCTATTAATGGTATTCAACAATTTACCTTCAGAGTGTTGTTTTTTCAAGGAGTAGATCCGTAATTCCATCCAGTTTTTCTGATATGTGAGTTAATAGTCCACACAAGCTATTGAACAAAGTCAAAGCTTGTTCTTCAAATAATTTGTCCCCTTTGCTTCTTGCTGTCGGCATTATGTTCTCTTGATACACCGTAGATATGCACGCACAAAATGTTCAAAGTAGTACAGGTGTTCAGTCATAAATATTGCATAGATAAATAAAAACAGAATGCCTTTTTCTCCAACATGTTTCGTTCTTTACTCTTCAGGGAGATTGTAGCGGTTCATATATACATATATATATATATTCGTTTTTTTGATGCAGGTGGAGGTCTGCTTGTGCGCCATCACAACACTTATAGTCTGTCGTCTGTACAAATTAGGTGTTGTGTTTAAGAGTCAATAAAAGATTCACTGCACCATATTTAAACAGTGGGATTGATGGAGAGTAGCAGGGGTAGATTATGTGGACCATATTCTTCCTGAACTTAGCGTCTCCAGTATGTGTGGTGCTTTGTTTTATGTTCCAGACGCTTCCTAAATAATAATCTCCGAGTCATACATATTTGAATTATTATCTTTCTGTCTTGAATACAACGTAGGAAAAATACTATAGCTAAAATGGATGGAATTATATATAGCGGGAGCGAGAATTATCAGCTCCGTTGTCAAATGAGGTCACATGGGTATTATAAGTTGTACGCTTCTCTCGAGGGTAATACGGTATGATGTACGCCTTTTTGTAGCAGTGTCATCCCTCGCCTACCAATATTCATCTTACCGCCATGGTGAATGTACTAATTTCATTATATCTTATTTTGAAGATCGATAAGCTCGCTACGCTCGATAAGCATATGACATGTAAACAAAATTACGGTTGCCTATCGACTGGATTTTTTTAAATCGGTGGAACAGATTCTGACAAGATTAAAACTGCTATAAAAATGGTTAATTATGTTTAAGTTGAGTGTGTGAGCGATTCAATGTATAAAATAATTTAAAAAAAGCAGCGAAAGTCGGTAAAATAAATGTTTACATTGTGAACTCAAAAACAGCTATTGGAAATGTTTTCAAACTCCGTATGACGTCATACGATTGTTAGCGATACAGCTTCTCAGCGAAGAGTTTGGTGGTTACCGTGGCAGCGGGTAATCCTTTTTGCAGTTGTCACCCTCATGTGAAGGGTGACACAGAAACTTGTTAAAACGTCATTGACCAATGAAATTAGAGTATTTTACATGAAGGTAAAATAATAACTGGTCAAAAGGAGTTTATTTGTAACGAGGCCAAGGGCACATATACAAGAATATACAAATGAAGTCTGAAGAGTTTCTAAATACATAGTTCTTTTTATATAAGAATACTGTACACGTTTGATTAGATTCTCCGGAGATGTACATAATAGTCTTTTAAATTTATGGATAGAAGGAAATTTCCAAAAGTGTTCCGGAAGAAAAGTTATTCTCAATTCATTATACAAGTGACATGATGTGTGAAATGATACTCATCCTCTATAGAGGAGTTGGAAATGGGAGAGAAACGTAAACCAGGTTCGATTGATTGCAACCCTTCATTGTAACGTAGTGGCAAGACTGCATCTAAATTTGGTGTAAGTAGCGCTCACCTTATGTTCTAATATGATATACAGGTATCTTTCTGGTTCAAATATGAATTTATATTCTTTATACATCACATATCTAGAGCTGTTATTCAAAGTGGAAGTCCAACTTTGAGAAAATTAATTTATCAATGATTGGTTAATCCAGATATATCCAAAGCCATGAGAAAACAAAATATATTTTATGAACGATACCTAAACTTTAAAATTAAAATTAATTTATAAATATCATTTTCTTATGAAACAAGGAATTGGAATTCAGTGTAACCACAGTTGTTTGTAGTGTCTCTTTTCACTTTCACACAAGCAAATTCGGATCGGCTGAAAAGTAGGTCATTGTCTGAATTGGTTAATGAGACACATGTTTCGGTTTGATATATTGGATAGCGACCACATTCGCCATATACAATAGCATAAGGAGTTTGTTCCTACCCTTAAAAATCATTTGCAGACCAGAAGATGTTCCTTTTCCAATAATTCATTTTGTTTGACTCCCCAAATCTCACAGCCATATAATAATATCAGCATCACCTGAGAATAAATAAATTTAAAATATATTTTCGGGTATACTTTTGTATTGTCAACCTGATGACGTCCAGCTCAATAATGACGTCATAAGTCTCGTTCCATGACCTAACAGTGTTGGGTCAACAGCCCGTTGCGAATGGTTTGAAGTAAACTTACAATTAAATGTATGATACTGGTTTGATAACGCTGTTTTTCAAGGCATTATCATGTGCAGAAGCCCATCGTCGGGCAGTTAATTGAAGACATAGGGCTTCTGCAAATGATAATGCCCTGAAAAACAGCGTTACCCCTATAATAATCAATAATGATACGATATATAATACTAAAAGCGGATTCATTCTACATTTGTCGTAATATGATATATACAGCTAATACCCAATGTAACTAATATACCGGCCTAGGTGTAAATGTTGTGGTGTTCACAATCCTATCTCCCCGACCCCACCCCATGTTCAGTGACGGCTTTTAAATCTTATCATTCATTCTTTAGAAAAGAGTTTTACCAAACAGGTTGTATATGCTGTTACGATCTTAATCTTTTTTAACGTTTATACATCGACTCGATTAGAATCACGAAACGACAACTATAAACCCTTGCAAAGAGAGATTATAATTTGTGAGAATATCGATCCAGAACAGCATTACTTCCATGTAACCTTTGAAAACGAGTTTTGTGTACCTTATGTCAGTTTACATGTATTCAGGAGGATATTGACCAACGCCATGCGGTGTTCACGTTTTTTGCCATGCAACCATGTGGTGTATAATACAAACATAACGCTATTATTGGGGAAATAATCACTTTATTAAAATATTGAATAACGATCAGTCAGAATCAGAATTAATAACAGTGATCAGTCAGAATCAGTACAAACATTATTCAAAATGACCAACTATGTCACAAAATTCACACTGAGTAATTGACACATACAACATTAGATAACAGACAAAAATATTCTTTTGATTTACATCAATAATACCAACATGTTCGATATCATACAATCCGGACATATATGGAGATTCTCACCCAAGTGTCTACTGATATCAATTATATCAACACGAGTTGATAAAAGTTATGAACGAGTGTTGATATATTTGATATTAGAAGACACGAGAGTGAGATTGTATTTATCATAAAAAATTACTTTTATTAGTTTTAAATGAAAAATATACATATCTGAACACGATACTACCAGTAAACTTCCAGTGCAGCAATGTCATAGCATTGTGACGACATCAGGTTTTTGACGTCATATCATTGTGAATCATGTAACTGATGACGTCAGGGCATTGTTCAAAATCTACTGTCAAAACGGACCTCACACAAGTAATATCTTAAGTGGAACAGTAGTTTGGATGACAAATATTTGATAGCTTACAACTGTAGTTGGTATTCAGAAATTGCTTTCAGAAATTGATCTGTAACTTCAGTTGTTGGTATCTATTGTCTTCTTCCTATCAACATCAGGTTGAATTCCACATAACAGGTAATACAATATTAAAAAACCGAACAATTTTCCCCGTTACAAACGTCCTCCTAAAGGGAGCACCATTTCCGATTGAATATGATTCCATAGATGAACACCCTGCACTCCTAAAACAACCCGAGGAGTCCTGGCGTGCAAAGAATGGGTGTTTCATTCTCGGATTTCAAATTTGTGAGGCAGGCCGAACAATTTACACACATATTACAGAGTCAGAGCGACCTGCCAGACAGAGGCCGGCTGGATTGGCTGAACAGTCTACGCCCCTTCTGGTCACTGGCTTCCCTTTCTTCTAGTCTGTTTGCGCTCTTCCAACTGCCTGCCCGCCTCCCCTATCCTGCCTGCTCTTACAGGCAGATAACGATTAAGGATCTGTTTAGATCGGCAATTCTAACGGACATAAAACTTCTGCTTCGGTCATATTTGACGAGTTTTACATATTTCCGGAACGTTTACAAGGCAAATAGTGTTACAATAGAGCATTGAGGTCATTAGGAAATATCAGATGTGAGGTAAGTAGTTTTGGACGGGTCCCCAGACGGTAGTTTTGGTTAAGGGAGGTTGAGGGAAGGTTACGGGAAATGCATTGACTGATCCAAGTCACGTGGTCATAGCTGATGCGTATGCTAATGTAGGCAGGACGTCACAGGTCAGGAAAGGTTAATGAAAGGTGGGTGTTGTAATGCAGTCATGCAGTCTTATAGAAAACCCTTTATAAGACGTGAAAAACAAAAGCAAAGTGTAATGAATAGAGCTATGTATAGCGTGCTGCGATGGTCTATCGAGAGGCATCCTTCGATGTGCACATGCAGCTTAGAGGTGCCTGAACGTCTGAATTTGGGTGGTAAAAAAATCTTCGTGAGCGCAATATTATTCTCCAAGGTAATCGTGACTCCTTCGAGACTCGCGTAAGCGTTGACGTTTTGCTGTATGTAAATTGAGCATACGTGATTTTGATGTTTTCGAGGCCAACGGAGGTTTACATCTCGGTCGGGTGATGCCTCCCCGAGAAAGAGTTCAATATAAAGCGTAGAATTGTTTGGAATCCCTTGTGCGAAATCGTTCGTGTCATGAATTCAAACACCAACTGTAAACTCGTATTTCGACTATCCGGTCGACTTGCTAGCAAATGACCCCCTTTATTCGGGATGAGGCTCATTAGCACACTCCTTCGTTGCGAGGGGACGTAAGGCGCTATGAGAATCCCCTTATAATGATCCCTCGACTCCACAAACATGTAGGGAGAAACGAAGGTGATATCGAGTAGCCAGTCGATTTGGGAGGAGATCAACGTCCATTGGTTATCATCGGTTATGACGAACTGGTACAACATGTTTTTTAAGAGACTTCGGGTCTCGACATTGTCTAAATCGCCTAGATTGCCATCGAATGCCGGGACCATCACACATTTGTTATTGCCGTTGCGGACGAGATTGTATTGGGTGTTTTTCAAGAGCCCTCCGGTTACAACATCGTCTAAATCTCCTAGGTTACCACCACCACGGACTTCCACTCGCCTGTAAGTGTTGTTTCTTAATTCTAAACCATATATTTTGCCTTCGACCCCAGGGTCGTCCCCGAGAACGGAGATCGCTGTGGTAGGACATTTCCTAATTCGCATGGCCGTTCCGGGACCCGAAACTTGAGTCATGGTTTTTTTATGTGCAGCGTGGCGCTTAGCTAGCCGATATGCACTGGTTTATGTTTTTTATCTAAAACAGATAATTTGAGTTCCATGATGTTGCCTCGCGTTGCACTTTTCCGTTTTAACCGGCACGGCTCTCAGCAGCGTGGAAGGACCTTCTCCTTGAATTCTATCGGTCGTGCTTACCACGTCAGCGTACCATTTGACTCATTCAGTCGATGAATAGCTTGTTGTTCCCTCTAGATTGACTAATGTTCGTCCATCACGGGTAGTAGGTGAGATCGCAGAGAGCGACTTCGAGGTCCCCCAATGTGTTATCGATCGCATGCAGCAGTAAAACGGGCTTGCCGTTTGTGATTCCCGGGAGAGTGACGTACATGTTACACATATACGAGACACTGCGGTATACTTTCAATATGTCTACACCCAAGTACAAGCCTGGAGTGATTTATCCTAAAAGCGATAATATAAGTGCTGCTAATTTGACGCAAACGAAGATCGTGGTGGATGCAAAGGAGGGTTCCCACTTTCGAGCTCGATTTATCAATGTTTTTGAAAAGTATAGGCTTTCGGTCACGAATGTCAAGGCAGTACATGCATGATGCATCAGATGCAATTTTGGCAGAATCAACTCAATTTCGCGTGTGGTGCGCGACGACGGGGTGCAGTGTTACCTTGAACGACACTCATCATGATCCGCTGAGTCAGTCTGTGTTTACGTTTCACTTTTACTACCAAATCATACGCATCCTCAAAGAAATCAGCGCCCTGCTTCCGCAGGACAAGGCGTGGAATGCAGTAATTAATCCATACAATAGGCGGGCTTACGAACGGATTTGTGGTGATTTCGAAATCGATCCGAATGCGAATTGGCGTATACCGGGTACGAACCACTGGTTGGGCATTCCGTACAGTGGAACGCTATCTGTGAAAGAAATCAGAGAAGATTTACTGAATAACCCCAACCATCAGTTTGCTCTTGTTCCGGAAATGCCAAGTAGTGGAGCACGCACTGTGAAAAAATCAGCGATGATTTACTGAAATGAGGTTTATTACGTCAGGACTTTGCTCTGTCGAGTAATGAATGGCAAGATGATCGTATGAATCTTAAAGGCGGTGTTGCTTTCACCTACGCTGAAGACGATTGGAAAGTATATATGTTGGATACGTCGAAAGGGTTTTCTCGTCCTGGTGTCGTCAGACTGAACGATTCGATTTGAACGTACGTTTTGGCCGTGCTGGGGGCGCAGTTGCAAACGCGTTCTGGCATCGTGGGTCAAGGGACGGCCTACGACGCGCCGAAACATTTCGTGTCGAACGTCGAGGATGCCATTGCCAGACCGGCGACTGAGGATCCACAAAGTGGTGGGCTACAACAACGAAATCGTCATCGCGACCGCCGATCAGAAACTGGGCATCAATCCCGATGTCAACGTGAGTCGAGTCCCACCACCCACGCATGCAACGGGCATAGTAAAACCACCCCCGGAGCTGCCCCACGTTCAACCCACATCACCACCATGCCCCACATCGGTGGTCGAACATCAGCAACACCTCGATCGTAAAACGGCGCTCGTGGTCGGCGGAATCGCGGTTGGGGTGTGCCTCATTTCTTTAAAACTTCTTCAGCGGCAACTTACACCAGGCCGGCCGTGCCGACGACGACCGCCAACAGGTTCTGGCCGAACCACCCGTTTTTGACAACAAGCCTAGCAACCAGGACACGATGCTGCCCAAGATGCCCGGCATGGCTTCCGCGGCTTTGCAGGGCAGTCTCGCTAGGGCTTCCCCGAGTGATTTCAACTGTTTTTGGATCCAGTCTCTGACTTTGCTACCTTTTGTGGGTGTTGGTGTTGTACCGCCGCCGCCTGTCAGCACTAAGACGAGGGTCGAGATGATGAAGCCCAAAGCCGCCAGAATGCTGGTGATGGTGTTCCCTTGCCCTTGCTCCCGGAACAACGTTTGCATCCTGCCGGCCAACGTGGTGTCGTCGTTCAAAACTCGGTCGATGGTTTTGCGCATGCGGCTGATCTGCGATTGGTCAATTCTCGGTTGTATGATGCCGCTTCTAATCGGGTCGATTTTTCGTCGTTCAACTGACGTAGCCTTTCCTCGATCTGACGTTGGCTGATGTCCTTGTCCATGACATCTTCTTGTTCGAGTTTGGTTGTCTCATAAGCGATACGATCGTCGAGTTCTTTCAGTTTGGCCATGTTGTCCACGAGCGAGCCACGAATGAGTCCAGTCCTTACGTTTTCCAGATCTTGGACGACCTTGGGTGGAAGTTGTTTGTGTCTTGCGCCGCCGTAATCTCGCAGGTTTAATTCGTCACGAACGAAAATTGGACGCCGTGTTTTCTGGTTTTCCGCTCTCGATAAAAAACTTGGAAGTCTCGATACGGTGGCTTGACGTAATTTTTATCTCGTTTTAAAGCATCGTAATAGTCGTTGACGGTCTGTTTTATGAGTTCATCGCTCAAGAGGTCTCTCGTTAACAAAGAGTCGGCGTAATCATAGTCATCGTGCAAAGGGGTTCTGTGGTCCCCCCAAATCGTCCATGGGAATATCATCACCAAAACCACCTTCAGCCATGGCTCTATTAAAGATATAAAAAAATACTTTCAATATAAACGATGTTGGCCTACAGACGAAAACTCGATCCTTTCCGAACATTGAGAGAACCCCTGGCGCTCAAAGCCGGGCGTCAATCCTTGACGATCACCAATAATCCGAGCACGATCGACAAGAAGCAAACGCTGTTGGTGCGCTATCCCAACCTGGAATGGCGAATAAACACAAGGCCATCGCCGAGGCATTTGGGAACCGATTTTGCATCCCGCTTTACTTCGAGTTGCTGGAGGGTTACATGCCGTTTTACCAAGCTGCACTGGACGACAGGCTGGAATACGAACGAAAAGTATTGGGACCCCAAGATCACGAAAGTCGAGGTGACCGTCGAGGGCGTGCCCAACCAGCTGTTCAGCCAAGGCATGCGCGCTTACGGTCAGTCGAAAGAGATCCCAAAGTAACCGGCGATCAAGCGCCCGCCGGAAATCAACTCGATCATCAAGCACCTCGGTCTCGCCTAAGTGACGCTAGGAGAGTACTTGACGACCAAGTATGCGCTGTGGTTGAACATGCGATCTACGGACGACGATCGTTTGCACGGTAGCAGACGTCGCATCGAGAATGGCAGCGAGGGGATCACCATCCAAATCACCAAGAAGGCTCAAACCGCGGGTAAATTAAACCTATATTTGTACGTGATCATGGATGCGCAGCTTAATAAAGACAATGGAAGATTCGTGCAAGCCATCTATTGATTTGCCTCGCGATCCTAACTGCGCCATCGTGGGTGGTCAGACGGGATGCGGGAAGACCGTGTTTGTCTTGGATATGCTGGAAGGGTAATATCGGAATGTGTTCGATCATATCTGGATTCTTTGCCCTACGATACGCGTCGGTAAAATGAACACGGAGAGAGCGTGGGTGATGAATGACTCAGAGGTGTACACAATCAACCCGGGGAGTACGTTTACAGCACTGGTTGCGAGCCTTTCGTGAGAAGTCTGAGGGACAATCGACGCTGTTTATCCTAGACAATTGCAGCGTGAATACAGAGATCACCAAAAAGAGAGACATGTTATCGTATTTAGCGTTTTCAGGACGTCACATGAAACACAGCGTTTGGGTCCTCACGCAAAAATTCAAGTCGGTCCTGAAAGACCTCAGGGAACAGACGTGATGGGTCGTCCTGTTTCACTGCAAGGATAGGGATTCGTTCGAGGAATGTTTAAGGGAAAATGACGTGATTCCCACCAAACCTGAGCGAGAACGCGTGAGAAACTTGTTAGCCGAAACGAAACACTCCAAACTCGTTCTGAAAACAGACCAACCCGTGGCTTAAAATCAAACAACCTGCTAAGCATAGAAAAAAGAAACACTTCTGCGAATGATGTCTGCACGGCTTCACGCGAGCCAACCTGCTGGAAGCACACCAGGCGGATTGCCGAGGCGTGGGAGAGACGGCCGTCTGAATCGACATGCCTCAAGAACATCAAAACATCTTAGCGTTCATCAATCGCAAACATCAAATGCCAGTGTCATTTACGCTGACTTCGAAGCGCTCATCAAACGGGTTGACCGCAACACGTCGCCACCCGACACAAATCGCAGTTTCACGTACAAATCCCATAAAAAACACCAAGCCTGCGGGTTCAGGTACGTGGTCGTTTGATGCGACGGTGAAACAGAGACTCCCGTGATCTACTGAGGTCCCGATGCGGCCGAAACGTTTCTCACGTTCTTACAACGCGAAGAACCAAACATGAGGGAAGCTTTGTCAGACCCTGCCCCCATGGATATGACGCCGGAGGATAAACTCGCTCACGAAGAGGCTCAGAATTGCTACGTGTGCGACCAACCCCTGAACGGGGATGTCGTGAGAGATCATTGCCACATCACCTGTCGATACCGAAGTGCCACCCACAATGCGTACAACCTCCAGATTAGAATCGATTCCCAATCCCTCCCCATCCCCGTGGTGTTTCACAATTTGAGAGGGTACGATGCTCACTTGATCATGCAGGCCATCTCGAACATCGATGGCGATATCAAATGCATCCCCAACAACACGGAGAAATACATCTCCTTCTCGCTCAACGGTCTGAGATTTATCGACAGTGCTCAGTTCCTCCTGTCGTTGCTCGACAGTTTGGTCAAGGCCAACGATACCTTCGCCATTACCAATTGATACACCGACGTGGCGACTCGGTCTTTGTTGTTACGGAAGGGCGTGTAGTGGTACGAAATACATGGACGATTGGTCAAAGTTTGACGAGCCACAATTACCTCCCATCGACCGCTTTTACAGCCATTTGACCAAATCCCCTATATTGCAGGACGATTACGACCATGCCCAGAACGTGTGGGAAAAACTGGGCTGTCGGCATTTAGGTGATTATCACGACCTGTACTTGAAAACGGACGTCCTGCTGCTGGCCCATGTGTTCGAGACGTTCAGAACAACGTGTTTGAAACAGTATCAACTCGACCCTGTCTGGTACTACACCAGCCCCGGTCTCTCGTGGGATCCGCTCTTGAAGAAAACCAGAGGTAAACAGTACGCTAGAGCCAACAACCCATACGTAGAAGGTTACGACCCGAGCAAGCCCACCAACCATCTCCTCTATCTCGACGCCAACAACCTGTGCGGCTGGGCCATGAGCCAGTCTCTACCTACAGGCAGGTTCGAAAGGTTGGACGATGAGATCAATATCACGAGCATCGCACCAGATTCGAACAAAGGCTACATCCTCGAAGTGGATTTGGAGTATCCCGCGGCATTGCACGCTGCTCACAACAGCTATCCGCTGGCTCCCGAACGGTTGACGGTGAACCGTTGCTCAGGAAAAATAAGCTTGATGCGCAAGACCAAGTACATGGTGCACTATCGGAATCTGCAACTTTACTTGTCGCTGGGCATGAAGCTGACTAAAATACATAGGGTGCTGCAATTCGATCAAAGTCCCTGGATGGAACCTTACATTTGGCTGAACACAGAGCTGAGAAAACAGGCCACCAGCAATTTCGAGAAAAACCTCTACAAACTGATGAACAACTCGGTGTTCGGTAAAACCATGGACAAATTGAGAAACCGGGTGATGGTCAAACGATCTCACTAGGAAGAAAAACTCAGGAAACTCATAGCCAGCCCGGCCTTTAGCCGGAGCAAGCTATTCGATAACGACTTGGCAGCGCTACACATGAACAAAAGCCGCATCAAGCTCAACCGGCCCGTCTACGTGGGGATGATCATTCTCGACCTCTCCAAACATCTCATGTACAAATTTTATTACAACCGACTCAAACACCAGTACGGCGATAGATGTGAAGTGCTGTACACGGACACGGATTCACTGCTCATGGAAATTCGTACCTAGGACGTGTACGAGGACATGGCAAAACACATCAATTTGTACAACACCAGCGATTACACCCCAGACCACGCCCTACACAGCACGACCAATAAAAAGGTTCTCGGCAAGATGAAGGACGAATGCGCGGGGACACCCATCGCGGAATACGTCGGGTTAAGACCTAAAATGTATTCGATTAAAAAAGCCGATCATGACAAAATCCGAAGGAGGAAAGGGGTCAAGGAATACGTGGTGAAACAACTCATCAAACACACCCTCTTCAAACAGTCTCTCTTCGATAAACGCACGTTCAAAAAGAAGCGACAAACACAACATCTACGGCATCACACTCAACAAGACCTCTCTGTCGCACCTGGATACCAAACGATGGCATCCACACTTATAGCTATGGGTACCAACAGTAGGCCTCGACGCGTTGGGAGTTTCCGAGACCCCCAATAAAGGAAACTCCACTCGATGCGTCGAGACAATTGAATGAACGATAGCGTGTGTACATCATGGAGAAGGTTTACTACAGCCCTCGGGGTTACTAGAAAGGTGTGGGTGCCATTCCAAAGCTAGCCAAAGCCGCTCGCGTCTCCGAGGATACCGCCAAAGCTTGGCTTAAAAACAAACCATCTGGCAAGTGTACCTGCCGGCTCCCGAATACATCCCGAGAAGAAAGTTTGACATTTCCATACCCAATCGTACCCATCAAGCCGACCTCCTGTTTCTCCCGCACGACAGGGTGAGAAACAAAACGTACAAGTACGCCCTGACCGTCGTGGACGTTGCCTGTTGCTACAAGGAAGGCTATTCTATATTTAGCTATTTCTATCCTACTTCAAATTCAAATGTGTCCTTAATATTTAGATACAATCTAGTGTCACTAAGATATAAATAGAGAACCTCACCCAAGTGTCTACTGATATCAATTTTATCACCATGAGTTGATAAAGTTACAATATCCGAGGCTTGCTGTGAATATTTTTACCTTTATCAACGCGTGTTGATATTATTGATGTCAGTAGACACGAGGGTGAGATTCTATTTATGATAAAAAATCATTCTTCATTAGTTTTCAATGAAAAATATACATCTCTCAACACTGTACTACCATTAGACTTGCAGTGCAGCGATGTCATAGCATTGTGACGTCATCAAGTTGATGACGTCATAGCATTGTCATGGCATTGTACAATATCTACTGTCAAAACGATATCTCCTAGGGGATATCATATGATCTCACACAAGCGATATCTTCTGCGGAACACAGTTTTGGATAATAAAAGGTGATTTCTCCACATTTGGATTTGGATGTCATTTACTCTGTCTAAATTCATTTAAAAAGCTAGTCTTACAAGATACAGTTTGCAGCAACTACACATAGCCAAACCCATATTGACACAGTACATCTCTCAGTAAAGTAACCCATGTTTTGCATTCTGGATTGACTATAGACATTTCTGATAAGGCATCATATACAACACCAATGTATCTATGATTTTCACAGTTGATAAGCTTTAACCAATAATGTAAGATACGTAATATTCTACTTGTGTACATAGGTAGAACACAATTTAATTTAAACAATCCCTATTGTTGGCTAACTTGAAAATAGGGTTTATTACTAGTTATTCTATATAGCGTAAATAATGCTTTGCTAGCTTGTTCAGACAATATTCTTTGAGCCTCCGAAAAACTACCCGAGGGAGTAAAAGCTATAGCCAAATATTTAAAGCTATTACAATTTCCAAATGACTACCTGCGTAATTAAAGTATCTTGAAAAAAATATGTCTTTTGTTTATGTTTCATCATCATCAAGTAGCCCATCTCCCCTTTGAAAGAATGTCAAAACCCATTAGTTCTCCTTGTCAGGTGAACGAATTCCAGCTCCTGCAAATTTAAGCGTTTAAAACATGCGGCTAAAGCCGCCGGTTTTAAACTAAATTTGCGGATGTTGAATTACGATGAATCCCGGAAATTTCACAAACGTAACTATTTATCTTCTAAATACAACTTATCAAAAATGATCAATTTAGGTTTCTCTGCATTGAAATGACATTGACCCTTTCTGTACAAAAACAAAAACATTTCGTTTGTGATTATCGAACATGGTTAACTTCTTATAAATCTGTTTAAGAAATGGAGGATTCAACACGAGTGTTTATTATGTGTGGGAAATAGCAACCGAGTCTCAGTTAAAAGAAAACCTATGTCTGTTTCCCTCTTAAGGACTAGATTAATCATGATCAATCTTAGTTACCAGTCTTTGTGTACATTGGATACATTGTGCTTAGTAATACATGTTTTTCTTTGCTGCCATGTTAACAAAAATAGACATCATCCACAAAGTTTCTCGTATTTTTAACACCTGTCCAACTCTCCAAGTTAAATGATCAATAGGTTTTTTTTGGTTTTTTCAATGTATTCACTTACTTTGATGATCTGATATAGTTCCGTAATGGTTAAATGACCAGTTCTCTTTCACTTATTTACCTAAATGAATGAGACATCAAAGAGACTCTTGAAAAGGTCCCATCGGTTTCATATTGAGATCTTTGATAAATCATACAAGTACAGAAATGTATCAAAGTATAACACACTTGTATTTTTAGAGATATCAAAGTCATTAAATTTAACAAAGGATTTCGCAAATGAACGTTAACTTGATGAAACAAGGAACATCGACCAGACCTCTGTATACAGCAACGCAGTTCTCTGCCAACTGACCATTTGGTTCATGAGGATGCCACATACTGGCATTCACGAGGCGTCCGTTGTTCCACACAAAGGTCCCATCTACAGCCTTGTCATCGGCACCAACGTACACGTAGACACCTGCAATTCACATATTATTCTTCAATATAGACCTAGCGATTGTCGTTTTGCCGTTAAAGTTACAACGGTTTTAGGATAGTTCATGTACCGGATCCATTCGTCACATATATATAATGAGTGAGTGAGTTGATTTACGCCACTTTTAGCAATAGTCCATCACGACACGAGAACTGAGCTTCACACATTGTTCCCATGTGGGGAATCGATCCCCGGGTGTTCAGCGCGACGAGCCACTAGGCTAACCCACCGCCCCTCTCCTCTTCAAATATAAGTAAACATGAGCTTGTCATGTAAAACTACTGGATCGTATGGTTTTCAGTTTTGACCGTGGCACTTGCGTTTACCCCTTACGTTTTATCAATGTAAATGTGGAATTGCGTAGTACTGTATAATAATGTTCAAATGTTGCACGAAACCCTTTATCTGGTCCCGCAGCTCAAATCGCCGTACGCTTGAGAAAATAACATACCCTAGCTTGCATTAATTAAATGACGATTACCAAAAGAATGTCATAGTTCTATGGTCCTGTCTATATTTATCTTGGACTTAATCTAAAAAAAGTACCTTAGTCTTGCGTCTGTGTGCAACACGTGCACAGAATCATCATCATCAAATAGAGTGGTCTGACATCACCATTCTCGCTAACAATCAAACAGACTTCACTAAAGGCAAGCTCATCGAAGCCATCCACATCAAACGCCAAAATCCCAACATCAATCGAGACCAAGGATGCTTCATTCCATCCGCTTACGATGCACTCCTCCACCAAGCCCAATCTACTGTATAAACTCCACTGTATAAACATGTCATTATTATTTGTACATCATTGGCTTCCACGCCTGTCCTTTGTCTACTCACTGGCTTCATCAGCTCACTGCCTAGCCAAATATGTTAATTACGTTGTTCGCTTCGTTACATCGTTACCATTGTTACAGTATGTATGTATGTATGTATGTATGTATGTATGTATGTATGTATGTATGTATGTATGTATGTATGTATGTATGTATGTATGTATGTATGTATGTGTGTATGTGTATGTGTGTGTGTATACATATATACAGTGTGTGTGTATACATATATACAGTAAAATACCTTTATAACGAACTCCAAAGGACCACTGAAATTAGTTCGTTATATCCCTAGTTCGCTATTCACGAAATTCCATTGAAAGAACAATAAAGACATACTGTACAATCCGATACACTTCTACTCCGTTTATTTATTCATTCATACCGCAGTTACATTCTTTCTACTACAAAGTCTGTGATCCTACTTTGTCCACGCTTGGCCGACTGCATACGTGCTACAGCCTCATTCAAATCGGCAAGTGAATCAAATGAAAACATATATCTGTATCGAAATGTCGCACTCACGAATAAAAGAAGTTGTTATCCATAAAGTTTGTTTTATAGCTTTAAGTCTGTTTTTATCTTATCATTCAGGGAGATACCAGTCAGTTGTCATCGGTGATCACAGGTCAAGTCCAGTATCCCTGGCCTGCGGTGTTCCGCAATGGTCGGTATTGGGACCTGTACGTTTTCTTCTCTACACCAACAGCATTGTTCGGGTGGTACAACAACATCGCGTCAATGAACACTCCTATGCAGACGATACCCAAATATTCAAGACATGATATGACACCATCTGCTCTTAATGACATCACAGCCTGTGCATATGATATACATAGATGGATAATGAACAGGATGCTCAAACCGAATGCAGAGAAAACAGAGGCCATTTTCTCGGTACGAAACACCAGCGCCAATCTATAGAAGAGACTGGTTAGTCGATCTGTCATTCACAAATTGATTTCGTGTCAAAAGCTTGGGCATTGTGATTGACTCAAATCTGACCGTGGAATGAGTGAGTGAGTTTAGTTATACGCCGCACTCCAGCAATATTCCATTTTTTGGCGGCGGTCTGTTAATAATGGGGTCTGAACCAGACAATCGAGTGATCAGCAGCATGAGCATCGATCTACACAACTGAGATACGATGACATGTGTTAACCAAGTGAGCGAGCCTCCTACGACAAGCAAGGGTTACTGAAGATCAATTCTATCCTGGTCTGACCATGGAAGATCATGTGAACAACCTATGCAGGTCTGTCTAGTTCCGTCTGCGATCCCATTTCAGGTGTCCCCCACCGTGATATTGCTGGAATAGTACTAAAAGTGGTGTAAAACTAAAACTCACTCCGTCTGCGATCCATCGGTCAAATCCAGAACTATCTCACTGTTGAGGCCACAAAAAAGCCTTATGTAATCACTCGTCTTATCGCGACTAGATGTTGGCAATAGTCTCCTTTTGGGTGTATCCAAATCTTCATTGAAGAGACTCCAAATGATACAGAACACCACCGCCAGGATTGTGACACCTGTTTAAGGATGAGCTACATCACTCCGTTTCTCAATGCCCTTCACTGTAGAAGCCAGGATCAAATACAAGATACTCTGGTTGATGTTCAGGTGGCGCGAGGGCACAACTCCACCATACCTAAATAACCTCCTGTGTGAACATCGGGCAGCAGGAATTCTTCGCTCTGGGAGGCAACATCTTCTGAAAGTCCCACATTACAGACTGAAGGCCTAGGGATATGGACTAAGAACATTCAGAACTGCTGCCTCGATGCTCTGGAATGACCTTCCCTTAGAAATGAGAGGAATTAAGTGCTTTGACAACTTTAAGTTACAGATGAAAACTCACCTCTTCACCATCTAAAACTGTACAGAGACTCACTAGTGTTTCCACCTGGTATCCAGTCTTTTATAAATTAAATGTATTGTATTCTATTTCGTGTTGCACTTTGAGCATATGTTTTCATGGAATCTAGTGCTATACAAAACCACATTATTATTTTTTACAGATTAAAAATCGTATGCAGAGGTGGGGTTCGGGTGATCCTGGCACAGTGAGGCTGGTAAGGCTCACCATCAGCTCAGGGCCCTTGCCCATTCTACACGCAGCCCAGACTGCGAATGGGACTTCTCCCAGGACACGCTGCCAAGTCGAACCCACCAAGAACTTTCCGGAGAATATGAAGACTCCCCGACACTGCACCCTTCTGCAATACCAGAGTGTCAGAAGGGCTGTGCTCCCTGTGGAGAACCCGGGCACTCTCCTGATCTGCACCAAGAGATCAGGAGGTACCAAACCAAGGGCGCCGGTAACAATGAGGAATCTGATGACAGTGTACATGGGATGCAAGCGAGACACTTCAAAGGCGAGGTCCACATATTTAGCCTGGCTTTCCTGAATCTTGCCAATCACGTTGCTGTCAAAAGGGACAGAAAAAACAAATGATATAAATAGATTCATTGGCTTTATCAAAAAGGACAAGATCAGGTTTGTTGGCTGGAATTCTTCTGAGGCTGTATATTGGCCTATTCCACAGAAGTTTGAAAACATCATTTTCCATGACGCCCTGGACATGTTCAGGGTCGTACCATGGATGGACCTCAGAGTCAAAGCAACTGGCATGGCAGAGACGGTAGTAAAAGAACGAGCCATGCCATCATGTCGTTTAAGATATGCTGTTTGTGCAAGGAAGGGCATCCACTGACAAGGTGTCGGACAGTCTCTGTAAATTCATTGCACCATTTCATAAAAATATCTTTTTTTAGAATCACATGTTGGCTATTGCGAGTGGGAAGTGACTGGTATTGGGTAGCAAGGTGTCGGTTAGAATACTGTCCACACACGTCATGTGCACACGATGCAATGGTTTCTCAGAAAGCATCTCCACAAATGACCGACTCTGGGCAGACTTGGCGAAAGACTTCACCTGCTTTACTCCAGTCGCTGTACCGTCCAGCAGTACATCGCCATCAATAAAATCAACCTCCAGTTTCAGATTCTGTCCAACAACCTTGTCACGCTTAAAATAGCTGAGGAATACCTTGACATGAGTCTTGACATGCATCACCAGAGGATCATTCGAAAATTAATACGTGCAAAAGTACACAAAAGAATTCTATCATGAAGAGCCTCCACATTAATCAAATCCCGGTCTTCTGATTTGATTGGCGTATATAAACGATTGAGAGAGGAACGAGGGTGGTGGGCGCTGTTGTCAGAAGGTCAGACGGTCAAGACTCTGGATATCTTGTTTTGTCCAATCAACTACTCCAAAGGAATAAGAAAGGACTGGCAAAGCAAAAGTATCGGTGGCTTTGACCTTGTTTCGAGCATTTAGCTCTGAGTTCCGGATTTTTAAGCGAGATTTATACTCAGCCCGAAGTTTGCCATGAATCTGGGCATTCTGGAGCTTGTCTCGAACTTGAATTCCAAGATAGGTGTTGGCCTGATCTTCCACAAGATGCTCAATACCTCCTCCACTTGTAACTTGACCGATCCATCATTAGTTACCTTGCCACGTTTCAGATGAAGAGTATTACATTTGTCGAGTCCAAATGTCATGCCATTATTTTTATTATCATTAACGTGAATATGTTGTCCATCAACATAGCCTAGTTATTTAGTTACGAAATCTGCATTTATTCATATGGTGGCGTCATAGGCCTGTGGTACTTATACACGAAGTGCTTGATGGTTCATATATATAATAGACACATGAAGGAGACATTTTTACACAGAGCCCGGTCATCCTAGCTAAATGTTTATGCAGAGTTCAGAGTGTCCCTCTTTCCCGAGCTATACCTAAGCAGTTTACGTAAAGAATACGCACACATGCTTACCTTGTTCAGAATTGGCGAACTCGATATAATGCAAAATACAGGAAGGAGGCAGGGTATGGACAAAAACATCCGTTTTTGCCCACTATGTAGTTTAAATGCTATTGAAAATGAAATTCATTTTATTTTTGTTTGTCTTGTTTATCATGCTATACGTCTTAAATACTTTCCTTATATACACGTGGGCACTATCAGTCACAGAGAGACTCTTGTAAGAATGCTACAGCCCTCTGATGCTTTACTGTTAAAAAACCTGGCAGATTTTGTGAAAGACGCTGTCAGTCTACGATCGTCATATCTTTAAAATTTCGGAAATGCAGCACCAATTGTAAATATTTGCATGTAATATGTACGTGGGCATGAGGCCTTATTACTGAAATAAATAAATGAATGAATATGATAGACACCAACACGCAGGATAACAGAAAAATGAAATCACGTCGCGTAAATGCTAGAAAATTAACATTGACTAATTGTGACAACAATCTTAACAACAACAAAAGAGATTTTCATCATGGATATCTTGTTTGAACAGAGCCTTCAACTGGCTGAACAGGAGTAATTGGCTGATAAAATATAGCCTTGCTACTTACCCATATTGATAGTTAGTTTCTGTATGGCTTCCCATTTGTGAGTGTCTGCAAGTACTACGAGTCTGCCCCCTTGTAGACCACACTGACTGACGGCGGAGTCTTGGGTGGCCTGCGTGGACGACAGCCAGATACACATCTGAACATCCTTTAGGAAGATGTATCCGTATTCTACTGGGCACCACCCTGAATGTATATATCAACATGTTTTGTTGATTGTAACTTCCAAGAAAATCAATCACAAATGAAATGTAATGCGAGACAAATCTCATTTCGGACACAGCATTCAAAGGCAATAAAACCTCTTCCATGACAACATGATGACCGACTATATCCTTGACATGTGTTTATAAATCACTATCAAATAGTGATGATATCAGGAGGTCGCGAAAAGGCGCGTGCGTCCTGCTCCACCCATCACAAACACACACAGAGGCAAGTCAAATATAAACATGGTAACAGGTGGCGCATGTCAAAACCTAAAATCTCTTATCGAACACTGTTATGTTTTTACAGGTTACATGTTACATCTATGTTTGATGTCATACGCACGACACACACACACACACACACACACACACACACACACACACACACACACACACATCATCATCATCATACAATTAAAAGTTGGAATGCAACCCCTTTTATTGTATTGTGACTTTTTAATCTCCTACATCCACAGCACACATTCTGTCTTGTTAAAACAGTAAACGTGAAGAACGATACATGTGGTATCTGTGGGAAGGGTGTTATAGCTTCTAATGTGCGGCATCGTGCAACGAACAAACTCTCATAGCGGGACTCGTGGGTGCTGCTGCTAGGGCAGGATGTGCTTACTAGGGTGCCAGCATGTGCTTACTCGTTTCACGAACACCCGGTGTCATTACTGATTTCCAGCTCACACCACCTTTTGCCCCTTATGTCAAATGTGTGGCAGTCTGAATCTGTTTCGGGGATCATCGAGAGTTATTTTCCTCTGTTTATTCTGATATTCCATGGGGGATAGGGGTAGCCTAATGGTTAAAGCGTTCGTTCGTCAGACCGAAGACCCGGGTTCGATTCCCTACATGGGTATAATGTGTGAAGCCTTCTTCTGATGTCTCCGCCGTGATATTACTGGAAAATATGCTAAAAGCGGCATAAAACTAAATCACTCTGATATTCCAGCATGAGAAATACCGCCAGTAATTGTTACAGTACCGTTTGTTAAGGCATAGTGTCTCTCTGCATCTCCCAGGTTTCCGCTGCTGACTTGTAGGAATGTGTCTGGAACGAAGATAGTGCACAAGGACGTGTTTGGGTTGAACTTGAAGATAGAACATCGTGGGTGTCGTGCACAGCTGGCAGCGCATGTATCTGCTCGTGTCGTCGACGATGTCGTCATCTGGTACTCATATACCGTGTGGCCAATGTGACGTTGTGTCAGCAGCTCAAACGCTGATCTGGTTCCATTCCTTGAGTTACACAAATCAAGAAATCAATATTATCAATGCTATCGGTTCTTCTTTAACTTCGGTGCTCTCTTCATGAAGGATGTACATCGAAGTTTATAATACATATACATGTACAAAGATATATCATAACTAACTGAAAAGGCGTAAATGTAACAAATTAGGTTATATTTGGAGCCTTTTGGAAACAATTCTAATATATTTTGCTAAGTAACGTAAAGTGTTTGTTCTTTTGGATTTATAAAGGTTCGCCATTTTTAAGAGATTCGGCCATTGTAGAAATTGATTTGGGATAAAATCTGATCTTTCTGAAATAAAGGCTTCACATTTAAAAAGATAATGGAACTAATCTGCAACTGCTGGTGAGCTGCAGAGAGGGCAAAGTCGCTCTTCTCTGGGTACTCCACTCCAGCGGCCAGTCTCAACCGGTAGGTTATGGTTTGATGTTCGGAATATCAAAAGTTCAGGAGGGTGTAAGGTTTTCAGGCTGAAGACAAGTGGGCAATGGATATCGGAACATAATGGTGAGAATTCCCTTATTCTTAGATCAGTGAGGATTTGCAAACATTTAGATGATGCCAACAAATAGTCGATTACACTGGTATCCTTGTAAGTTGTTTTGCCTGTCAATTTATCGTGGCCAATCCTACAATTACAAATAAACAAACTCAACTTTCTACGTATATCTATCAATTTATTACATAGTTATTTACCTTATCATTATCTTGTGTTCCACGTACATGAGGCAAATAATGTTCATCAAGAATAGATTCAGGTTCTAATGTTTCATCAATATCTGCATTGTCCAAGTCAAATTCATCCTTCAGGAATTCATCAAAAATCTTGTAATCGCATAAGGTACCTGTTCTTGCATTAAAGTCCCCTACTCAAGAGACATAATTTAAAACTGACTGTTCAGTATCATGAAAGGTATCTGTATTTGAATATTTAGATCCTTCAGGCGGTATGTATACTATACCAAGGTACATATCCTGATCTAAATCAAATACTGCTTTACTGATCTTAATCCATAAAACATAATTGCAGGTGTCATCTAATTGAGTAATAAAATCTTTATATTTATTTCTAATGGCTACTCCAATGCCCCCAGACCTTCGCCTGGCACCAGTTCTATGTTTAAGATATAAAGTATAACCATCTATCTGTAGGTCATCTAAATGATCAGTCTTTGTTTCCTGAAAACCAATGATGTCATTGTTGTCAATTAGATTCAGGAATTCTTTCTTAATCCACATACATTTAACGATATTATTTAACGATATTATTTGTTCACATCCATCGCCATCATCATTATCATCATCATCATCATCGTCATCGTCATTATCATCATCAGCGTCATCATAAGCATCATCATCATCTAAGATGTTATTATCTGCAGGCAGTATAATGCTATCAACACCTGAGGCACTGTTTCCTTTAGCCACAGAATTTGTAATGTCAGCATTAGTGACAAGATCACAAGTGTGAACTCTTTCAATATTTTTACAGTCTGTAATTGCTTCAAAAGTACAGTCAGCACTAACAGTATTTTCAATGTTGGGCATTAGGTCATTCTGTTTATCAGCATGTGTTGCTGCAACTGTCTCATTTCTTACAAGTTCAGTATTGTCATTCATAACCATGTTGTCTATATTGTCTTGGGCAACACCTTTTTCATAAGTAATTCCATCGATAGATTTGTAAGATTGTTCCCAATTAGTATCAGGTATTTGTTCAAATGAATAACACCTTCTAGGTTTAACATATAGTGCATAAGAATTATTTATCCGTGTATCACTAGTTTCATATGACATGTGGTTATGTTTGATATCAGTTTGGAGTAGTTTGATATCCCCTTGGTATGACAGTTCACATTTACCTCTATGCGCTCCCTGAAATACAGAGTTCGCAGCAAAAAAGCTAAGTGAGTCCAAGTCAGTATTAGAGTGTGAGTCCTGTGATACACTGAGTTCAACATCTCTGACTAGGGTTGGCATGTCCATCAAGCTTGCCATCCTGTAGGGAGACTACAGCCTCCTGTCCACATACAGCTTGTCGATGACCATGTAGGCCTGTTTACCTTGTTGTCTAGCTGATCTGAGCAGGGACATCAGGACCTCTCTACGGTACTGAGCAACTTCCTCCGGGAACTGCTCTATGACACTGTAGGGCTTTCTTTTCAGTCTCCGTGCGGCCGATTTTACAGCATCGCGTTCCCTGGTGTCGATAAACTTGGCGATAAGGGGTCGGGGTCTGTCTCCGTCACCTTGTCGCTTGCTGCCAATTCCGTGGACACGTTTGAATTCCATGTTTTCACTGTCCAACTAAGGGTGATCCTTTTATGAATAGTTTCAGGATTTGCTCACAGTGTTCGAGGGTGGGCTGGGGCTCGGTCTCGGGTATATTAGTGAATATTAAATTGTCTCTCATGGACCTACACCTGAGATCCACGACGTACTCACGTAAAGCTAAATTGTCCTCTCTCGATTTAGGGATCTCGGGTACACAAGTACCTAGCATGTTTTTCAGAGATTGAAGGTCCGCTTCAAGAGTAGCTTAGTCGTCGATCCATTGGTCATAACTCTCACCCACAAACTTGGTGCAGATTCAACTTCATCCAGGCATTGTTTAATTCCATCTATTTCCTGAACCTTTATTTCAAGTCTTGCCATGTCTGTTTTTATAGAGTCAATATCGTGTTTAATGGCGTCAATAGCTTGGCGTCCATTTTTTCAAGCTTCGTCATGATGGTTTTCATATCAAGGCTACATTGGGTATGTTGTCCAAACATTTGGTGTGTGGGGTAGGGGTTTAGTGGAAGCGGACCCTGGAGAGGATAGAAGGGGGGTAGGGATACTAGGCATGGACAGTGTCTAGCGGCTGTCTAACAAAATCACCTGTGTTCATGTCTGCAGGCCGCTTACTCTGTGGCGTGCCTCTCGTGTTCGTGTCCGACTCGGTAGCGCTGGTCGACGAGGAAGCCTTGTTTTCCTTTTATTATCCAATTGATGTATGGCTCACCAGGGAGAATACATTTTCAGTGATATTTAGCCAAATTACAATATAAGAGATAGAGAGATCGGGAGCGATTGAAAATGCATACCAGTCCCCGCCATCTTGGTCACGTGACAGCAAAACACTCAATGAACCCCTTAACCATGTTACATGTCATTGTAGTTGACGATCATATGTGATGATAGTTGAAGGTTACATGTGAATGTAGTTGACGATCATATGTGATGATAGGTGAAGGTTACATGTGATTGTAGTTGACGATCATATGTGATGAAAGTTGAAGATTACATGTGGTTATTGCAGACGATCATATGTGATGATAGTTGAAGGTTACATGTGAATGTAGTTGACGATCATATGTGATGATAGTTGAAGGTTACATGTGAATGTAGTTGACGATCATATGTGATGATAGTTGAAGGTTACATGTGAATGTATTGACGATCATATGTGATGATAGTTGAAGGTTACATGTGAATGTAGTTGACGATCATATGTGATGATAGTTGAAGGTTACATGTGATTACAGTTGACGATCATATGTGATGATAGTTGAAGGTTACATGCGGTTATTACAGACGATGATATGTGATGATAGTTGAAGGTTATATGTGATTGTAGTTGACGATCATATGTGATGATAGTTGAAGGTTACATGTGAATGTAGTTGACGATCATATGTGATGATAGTTGAAGGTTACATGTGGTTATTTCAGACTATCATATGTGATGATAGTTGAAGGTTACATGTGATTACAGTTGACGATCATATGTGATGATAGCTGAAGGTTACATGTGATTACAGTTGACGATCATATGTGATGATAGTTGCAGGTTATATGGAATTATGGTTGATGACTATTTGTAATGAAGGTTACATGTAATTAGTACTTCATTTTCCTTCTGTCATCATATTTGAAAAAGGACTATGTTCAAACACTTACGTCATCCTTGACAGCAGTTGCAGCAGACACATCATGATCTTAAATCTCATCATGTATTTGGGACCGTCTTTGATATGATATCTTCAAGAGACACTTGTTCTAAGAGCGACACCAGCGACAGATCTGCCGGTGTCAATGTTGCCAGGCCGTTCAAGAAGAATTATTCATGGAACGCGGTATTATTTGATGACGACTCATTATAAATTGTCGTTGTATCGACAATCAATTGTAATATTAAAGATTGTTTTAAGACAATCTGCTGGTGTCACAACACAGTAAGGTTTCCAGGCATGCATGACCGTTCAAGAAGAACAAATCCTGGTACACTATATATTTATTTGATTGCATGTGTCTATACTGACGTCTCATTATAAATAGTAGTTGTGTCGGCAGTCAACTGTAATTGATGGTTCTGCTTCTGAAATATACTAATTGAATTTTGTTGGAACAGAAAAGCCATCCTCGTATAAACTGTACTTGATTCCCAGTAATGAAGTTGATTAGATGAGCCTAATACAAGACATGCCATCCTTAACTATGAAGTGTTCAGATCAATGCATAGATACAATGACAACACTCCTGCAATATTCACTAAAATTATGTCGGTTCGCGACTGGTAGAATGCACACGATGTAAAAGTTAGAAAACAAATTGGACAATCAATTACAATCAATTGTAATATTAAAGATTATGCTTCTGAAATACAGTACTAATTCAACTTCTTGGATACAATATTTCATTGCATACACTGTCCTTGATTCTTACTAATGGTTTTGATGAAATGAGCCTAATACAAGATATTCCATCCTGAACTATGAAGTGTTCAGATCAATTCATAGATACAATGCCAACGCTCCTGAATTATTCACTGACATTATGTCGGTGCGTAACTTTGTCACTGGTGGAATGCACACAATGAAATAGAGGAATATATATTGGAACAGACCTGCCATAATTGAAACGTCTGGCTGGTTGCCCAACATGAACATTTATCTCTATTGACTTACTCACAGATAGGATAACAATTACATTTAAGCATCACTACGCATTTTATCACGGTCCTTTCATTTGTGAGGCAAGGAATGTACCAAAAGCAATCATCGGTTCTACCAATGTGAATCTACAACCACGACGATTATCAAAGCCCCCAGGCATTTAACTGATATTTTGCTATCTCGGAAAACAACCAAGTACAGTTACATGAACACATTTAATTTTCTACTTTGTACCCAACTGTCCCACACAACTCACTTTAGTCATTGGGAATGTGTTTCCAAAAGGCTTGATACGGTTAAATCGCTATCTTCAGAGGGTCACGACAATTTGTCAAATATTTTAATTTTTTTAATTTTTCTATTTTTCTCAAAGTACAGGTCACATGTCGCATGTTGTAATCAACAAATTAGATTAACAATTGCATGTTCTTAACACCTTCAAGAGAATATGTATTTATGTAAAGATGCTAATATCAGAGCCTATACAGCTATAAACATAGATGTATATTGGTCTAAAGTCTTTGCTTATGTTCAATGTTAAATATGGACTGTATCCAAAGCAGGTAGTATATTACTAGGCAAATAAAGTATGTAGCGATGACCAAAATTTTGTAAATCTTTCATATGAATAGGTTGTAAAAGCTATGCATTTTGAGAGATAATAGTATTGGCAGCAGATTCTAAAAATATTCTTTTGATCTGGTACTATTCCATACTTTCGGTTGTGAAACATTGTCTGTTTAATAAGAAGCAAAAATATATTCAAAGGATCATTTCGATGCTCCTTTAATCCAAATAGTATGATTTGTGGAGTAGGTTTCATCCTTATTCCAGCATCAGACATGAGCTACTCTTCAATTTTCTTCCAAAGTCTATTTATGAAAGTACAATCCCCAAAGAGGTGGAAAATTGTTTCATTAGAAGTATCACAATAGCTGCACAGTGATGAGTCACTGACTTTTATTTTATGTAAATAATAATTTGTGCCTAAAATATTGTTAATAATTTTCATTTGGAACCATCTTAATTCTGTACTCTGTGTAGATCTAAATGGTATAATGTTGTAAGTTCTCCAATCTGATTTATCAATGTTAGATTCAAGTATGGTTTCCCATTTTAAATTTGAGGCTGATTTCTTGACTATTGACGGGAGAAGAGTGATATAAAACAACTTGCTACCCTTATCAGAATCTAACAGTTTATGAGTGTAGTAAGGAACAATAGGCAACTCTAATGATAAGTGGTCTGAGTTAAGGGTAACAAGATTATAATTTTTTTGTAGGTGTTTCACACAACTGATCAGACTTTGATAAGATAAGAAACTGGCATTTAGCTACAAATTCATTAAAATCTAAATATTTTCCATCATTATCCAGTAGATCTTTAACCGACCTTACTCCTTTCTTGTACCAATCTGAGTAAAAAGGTGTTACCAATAATTAGTTTGTTGTTGAACCACAAAGGAAATGTCAGAAATTCCTCTACACTTGGTGATAGTTCCAATAATGTTTCTATGTAATCTGCCAAAGCCATAAGTACATCGCTCCAAAAAGGATTATTTATGTTGTCGGCATATTCTCTTATTTGACTTGGGCCAATTTCAAAGAAATTTACTGGTAGTGGACGTAGATTTACGAAAATTAGATTTTGGAGGTTTGAGTCTTTTGTCAAGATTCTTTTTGTCCAAGACAGTTTTTGTGACTGGATTGTGGTACTTTAATTCCTCCATCTTTGTGAGTACAGTACATTTTCTCTCTATATATTTTGTCAGTTCTTCCACCCCAAATAACTTGAAAACAGTTCCTTTGCAGTTCGTCAACAATTTTCTGAGTTGGATTAGGTAACATTGAGAAGAGATGGTACAATTTAGGCAAGAGAAGTGATTTCAGTATTGTATTTCTTCCCAATGGAGCTAATGTCCGGAATGACCAGATTTTCATTAAATTTATTATGTTTTGTAGTTTATCATTGTACTGTTTTTCTACCATCACATCCAAGTCTACATCCAAGTCTATTCCAAGCAAATTGAAGCTCTCTACCCATTCAAGATTCCATTTGTTACATAGTTTATGTTTTGATCTCTTTTTAGATCCAATCCATATAATTTTACTTTTTTCACTGTTAAATTTAAGTCCTGAAAACCTAGCGTAGAAAGTTACTTCATAAATTGTTGTATATAAAGATTTCTCAGTTCCATCGAGAATAATAGTTGTGTCATCAGCAAATTGTGAGAGAATATGTTCAATATGTCTAATTTTTACACCCTTAATATTTTTGTTATTTCTCAGCATGGCAAGCATTTCTACACACAGTAAAACATGTATGGTGATAATGGGTCGCCTTGACGACATTCACGTGATATTGGAAAGAAAGGAGTCAGCAAATCCATTCACAAGGATACAAGATTTTATATCTTTGTAGAGTATGTTTATCCATTTTTATATTACTGGGCCAAAATTGAAAAAAAACCACCCTTAATTCTTTATCAATATATTTCCAATCAACTGTATCAAAGGCTTTTTCAAAATCTACTTAAAGAAGCAAGCCTGGAATTTGATAGTTTTCAGTGTAATGCATGATGTCATAGATAAGCTGGGCTGCTTCGCCAATATAACAGCCTGCCATAAATCCTTTTTATTGATCCAATCTTCATTGATCAAATGTGGCAAGACAAATTTTATTCGTTGAGCAATAACAGCTAAAGCTAACTTATAGGAAACATTAAGGAGTGAGATTGGTCTCCAATTTTTCATAAACTGTTTAGGTCTAATTAAAATTTTAAAAAAAAAAGTCAAATATGATAGCAAATGTGACCCCAAGTTTACAATGGAACGTTTTAGATTTCCGCAATGATAACATGGGATAATGCATTTCCATGTTCGGATTGGCAAAATTAGTGAAACCGCCGCCTTCGATCAAACAAGTCAGCGTGGCCAAACACTCCAGAAGACAATTAAACCAGCCGCTTCAGCCTTTGTTGTGTAAATGGTTCACCTTTTAAGGTATAATCGAGGGTCCTCGTTTCATTGTGTGTCTTGGTGTTTGCTTTTTTTATTAACAAATTTATTATAACGTCGTGATAACATGGTTGCTAAATAGCGAGTAGGAAAAGGGTTTCTCCAGTCTAAATGTAATATGTATTAATGGATGTTATGTTGCAGAGTAATGCATTGTTAAAAATGTTCCAATAGCATGTCATTGTATCTAAGATTCACAAGTTCAAAACATTGTTATAACAATAATAAGTTGTCAGGGCTGTTTTACAAAACAATATGTGGTAGTTTGGGATATTTGGACACGGTTCTAGTTCTATTGGGGTTGGGTTAACATAAGATGGGTTTTTTCGTGTGTTCCCGAGCCGCAACACATCCGGCAGGTTGGTGTGTGTCTGTCTGGCATGAACAGCACATGCACTGCCTGCCTCTAGCCCAATAAAGGGAGTACATTTTGTAGCTTCACAGCACTCCTTGTCTTTATCCCACTGGTTCACCAGAGGTGAGGACACTTACTTCCGCTGCTTGAGTCCTGGTAACACAGACCAAGTTGATAGGCTTTTGGTGTTAGTTTTAATGTTCCTTGAAGTCTGGAATGCCTTTTACATAGGGAATTAATACATGTATTTTTGGACATAGGCTCTGAAATCGGAGCCATATGTCTGGTTAGGTGTTATGGTGCTAGGTATACTGGGGAGTTAGGATGTTAGGATTTTAAGGTGTTAATTTAATGGGTTAATTGCTACAACTTATAGGTTAATTGTTTAATTAAGGAAATTACACCTTAGAGTTTATTAAGTAATTTTAGGTCTTAGGGCAGTCTGTGAGATTGTGAATGTCTTGAAATGTGAGAATTTCATTCTATTACATTGACGTTTTGTAAATTTATTGAGTTTCTATTTTTTGTGGTTTTACCGGCAATGAGATCTGATTCCTGGAACCTATACATTTGAAGTTGGCTACTTTACCAGCATCATAAAATACACAACACAAGGTCCTATACCATACACTGGCCAACTTCAACTGTCAGTGGGCAGAGAAGCCTATTGCAGATTTAGTGCCGTGACCCGAATTAAGTTTCTTGTTTCTGGTAGGAATTTAATTTTATTCAGTTTTATTGTTGTGTTAATTTCTAGTTGTTTGAAATGGATGTTTTAAGACAGGAAGAGCTACTGATAGTGCTTGTCTGATAGTGCTATCAATAATGGGTTTGTTAAATCCTATGTTGGTTTAAGACCTCAGCCCATCTTCTTGATATCAACACCTATCGCCTCTTCGTCCAATAGAAATAGTGTACTTAGGGTTAGGAGTAGAGATGGAGGAAAGACTGAAACAGAACTCCAGGACATCTGCAGGTGATTTGCGAACTGACTGCTCGGTTCCCTTTCAACCACTGCGTGCCCATAGATCTGTAGATAGGGCGTTGTCAGATGGGGAACTTGACAGGTTGAATTTGAATAGTACAGGGACCGGAAACCTGTTCGAGTTTCAAGTCAAGTTGATGATGGTTCTTGTGTAGGGAAAAATGCAGGATATTTTTCAGTATGCAAATGAGCAACTGAGTAAGACTGCAGTTGCACTAAAGAGGCATTATGACATGGGGGCATAGGCACGTTTTCTGGAGTTGGTATCCACCAAAGGCAAATAAAAAGTTAGGATTAGTTTGGGACGATCCCTATTTAGTTCTTGACAGCTGTCAGATTTTGTTTTACGGGTTCAGAAGTCTCAAACCGGTCCTGTGGTTAGAGTCCACATTGACCACTTAAAAGCCTATGAAGGAAGTCTGAGCTCCTCCCAACTGGTTAAAGGAAGTAGAAAACCCCTCACACAATGAAAGTGATATACCAGAAACTGACCCTGATTCAGACCAAGATACCTTTGTAGATACTGTAAATATGGATGCTGATGTTCACAATGATGATGTGTCAAACACCAGCACTTAGAATTCGTTCGGGCAGGCTTGTAAAACACAGAATAAGGTATTCACCTTAGCCTAGTGTAATGTCTTGTCGGTTCAGATATAACGTACAAGTGTTATTGTGGGGGAAGAGGATCTTGGTAATGTGATGTTCAACTTGTAGCACATTGATCCACTTGTTGTCCATATGTTTGTCTCAGCCTGAGGGAATCAATGGTTTTGGGCAGTAGTTCGGTGCTGCATGGTTTGATTACTTGGGTGCGGGGCAACAATGAGTGAGTGAGTGAGTGAGTTTAGTTTGACGCCGCACTCGGCAATATTCCAGCTATATGGCGGCGGTCTGTAAATAATCGAGTCTGGACCAGACAATCCAGTGATCAGCAGCATGAGCATCGATCTGCGCAATTGGGAACCGATGAAATCTGTCAAGCAAGTCAGCGAGTCTGACCACCCGACCCGTTAGTCGCCTCTTACGACACGCATGGGTTACTGAAGGCACATTCTAACCCGGACTTTCACGGGTAGGGGCAGCTATGGGGTATATAGGGGCCTGTTGTTCATTTCATTTATTGGGGTTTTCTTCTCATGAATTAGGCTAGTTAAACTCTTTACCTTTAGACCGCTTCGGACAAACTGACTGTTTTACACACAAAAAGGTACCCCCACGGTTGTAATATAGAAAAATGAGTCGCCTGAGAGTGAGTGGAGGTAGAAAACGTCCGGTACATCGATCCTAGCCACCCTTCTTCCCCGACGGGTGCGGATACTGCCCCCTGAACGGGAGTCCCTTTAGGGAGAAGAGGCTGCCAGACGTCACAGCCTGCCTGTCAGAGAAATCCTAGCAGAGGACCTTCAGATGCAGATGGACGCCATTCTTGAGAGCCTTCCAGATCCCCCTACCTACTGACCTCAAGTTTGCGCTCGTGATTCGCATTTTCGTATTTGTCGCATTTGCTGTATATTTGTGTTTGTATGTGGGGTTAAAATTGGAAAGTATTTTGGTTTAATTGGGAGTAAAGTTATTAGTTAATAACTTTGTTTGAGGGGGGAGGAATGTGGTAGTTTGGGATATTTTTGGTAAAATTCTAGTTCAATTGGCGTTGGGTTAACATAAGATGGGTTTTTAGTGTGTTTACACGGTGTTCACGTATTAGGCCTATGGTGTATAAGACAAACATACCAACTATTGATACAGTAACAACAATCAGTCGGAACCCTTAAAACTAACATTACTATTTATAACGAACAGCTTTGTAAAACTTACACGGTAAGTAAATGGTCGATACAACATTAGACAACAATGTTTCATAACAAGCGAAACCTGTTCAGTTCAGACAAAAAGTACCCTTTGATTTACACCAATAATACCATCATGTTCGATATTAGAGCAACTGGACATATTTCTTTGATAGCTTACAACTGTAGCTGGTATTCAGTAATTGATCTGTAACTTCAGTTATTGGTATCTATTGTCTTCTTCCTATCAACATCAGGTTGAATTCCACAGAACAGGTAATACAATATTAAAAAGCCGAACAAGCTTCCCCGTTACAGAAGAAGAATATATTTTATTTCAATGTCACATGCTCTACAATAAAATCATTAATAACAGTACATAAAATATATTGCACTAACAGTAAAGTGAGCATGCCGCCATCAAGGCCTACGAGACACTAATCATTGTCACTAACATACAATAGTCACCAAAGCCCTCCTAAAGGGAGCACCATTTCTGATTGAATATAATTCCATACAGTAACACCCTGCACTCCTAAAACAACCCGAGGAGTCCTCGCGTTCAAAGAATGGGTGTTTTATTCTCGGATTTCAAATTTTTGAGTCATTCGTCACCACTCGCCCCGTTCAGTAACCTCCAAGAAGACTCGTCCCCCGCTCGATGCTTGTTATGTGCGAAAATACGACAAACCAATCAGAGCTCGCGTAAATGACGCGGTGCTTTGGTAAACATAATCCCGAGTACTTAAATCGTTTATGGCATTATGTCATTGTTTAAAAAATCATGAAAAATATATATCGTCATATTGAAAGTACAAAGAACTTAGCTAACAGGATTTTGCTGCCTGGTATGAAGTTTTCGATAAAAATCATGCGATTGACGGTGAGAGATTCAAATACACGCACGTGCGTTTGTTGACATTACGGCTCTCATGTTTCCAACTGAGGGTATTTCTGACGATCTTGCGGGCTTGCTATGGAGATTGTACGTGCGCTTACAACAATTTTAGGAAATGTAATTATAAATCGCTACGAGTTTCAAAAAAAAAATATTAGACATATATTTCTGCACGTAACTAATTAACTTTAATCTTTAAGATTGGGCATATATTTCCCATCTTTTGGGATGTTTCAGTCTGACTCTTTTTGTTTGGTCATTCATATATTTTTCAGCGAATTCACTCAAAATTCCACTTGGGGTATGACAGCAAGGTTACATAAATGTTCAGTTTGAGAAATATTTTAAAGTCATTTTTGAGTTTCTGCTTTGGGATTTAATGTAGCTTTAATAAATGTTATTTACATATTTAATAAAACAAATCCCATTTGTGATTATCAAACCCTATTTAGAAATAGAATTGGAAACATAAGGTGAACATCTGGTAATAATTACGTCAGAATAAGTCTGTAACAAATAAGTTTTTCTCCTTCTTTTAGTTGTATCAAAAAGGTTTAATTCTTTAAAAACATAAACAGCAATACAATGTATGATTACTTCGGTGATATTAAGTACCATTTGAATCAAACAAGAATAGAGTTATCGTTCCTGTTTAAAGTAGTTCTGATGTTCATGCGCCAATATGAAATCCTTCCAGAGGGGCACGAGTCGCTATTCGGCTTGTCCCGGAATAACACGAGTTGGTCACGAATGATTACAGAGTCTGAGCGATCTGCCAGACGGAGGCCGGCTGGTTTGGTTGGCTAGTCTACGCCCATTCTGGTCACTGGGTTGCCTTTCTTCTAGTCTGTCCGCGCTCTTCCAACTGTTTGCCCGCCTCCCCTATCCTGCCTGATTTTACAGGCTTATAACGACTAAGGATCTGTTTAGATCGGCAATTCTCATGGACATAAAACATATGCTTCTCGTCATATTTTGACGAGTTTGACCTGTTTCTGAGTGTTGCAATACAGCATTAAGGTCATTGAGAACTATCAGATGTGAGGAACAAATGATTAGTTGCCAATGTGAAACAGACACGCCGGCTACAACTAGGTGGTCCGGGACTTTTAGGTTTTGTGGTTTTGTGGTATAAGAACATACTTTGTTCCTCCAGATGATCACAAGAACCAACTCATCACAAGCCACAGAAGCAGTGGAGACAACGGTAATGATTCCATACAGAATTACAACTTGTCCGAAAATGATCGATTTAGGTTTCTCTGCATTCAAATGACATTGACCCTTTATGTAGAAAAACAAAACAAGTTTCGTTTGTGGCTATTGAACATGGTTAACTTCTAATAAATCTGTGTAATAAATGGAGGATTCAACACGAGTGTTTATTATTTGTGGGAAACAGCAACCGAGTCTCAGTTAAAAGAAAACCTATGTCTGTTTCCCTTATAAGGACTAGATGATCAATATAAGATACCAGTCTTTGTGTACATTGGATACATTGTGCTTAGTAATACATGTTTTTCTTTCCTGCCATGTTAACAAAGATAGACATCATTCACAAAGTTTCTCGTATTTTTAACACCTGTCCAACTCTCCAAGTTAAATGATCAATGGGGATTTATTGTTTTTTTCAATGTATTCACTTCCTTTGATGATCTGATATAGTTCCGTAATGGTCAAATGACCAGTTCTCTTTCACTTATTTACCTAAATGAATGAGACATCAAAGAGACTCGTGAAAAGGTCCCATCGGTTTCATATTGAGATCTTTGATAAATCATACAAGTACAGAAGTGTATCGAAGTATAACACTCTTGTATTTCAAGAGATATCAAAGTCATAAAATTTAACGAACGATTTCGCAAATGAACATAAACTTCAGGAAACAAGGAACATCGACCAGACCTCCGTTTGTAGCAACGCAGTTCTCTCTCAACAGACCATTTGGTTCATGAGGTTTCCACATACTGGCATTCACGAGGCGTCCGTTCTACAAAGGTCCCATCTACAGCCTTGTCATCGGCACCAACCTACATCATTACACCAGCAGTTGACATATTATTCTTTAATATAGACCTAGCGATGTTATCGTTGTTTTGTCGTTACAACTGTGTTAAGATAGTTCATATGTCGGATCCATTCTTCACATATATGAGTGAGCAATATTCCAGCAATATAACGGCGGGGGACACCACAAATGGACTTCATACATTGTGTCCAATGTGATGATATAGAGATTTCAGTACACTATTACTCAAATGGATATTTTATCCTGACCAACGTGTGCTAATAAGCAACGTAAATGAAGGGTATGGAATTTGGCTTTGCAGGAAGCCACTAGAGCATGCAAACCTCTCAGGGATGCTCTTGATATCACAATTGAAGTGAACAAACTCATTAAATATTCTCCAAAACGAGAACACCTATTCAAGAATCTTCAAAAAGCTCCATCCATTGAGAAGCGTCTTGACATGGATGTGCCTCAAACTGAAAGAACTCGTGGCTTACGACCTCTGTGTCCAACACGTTGGACAGTTAGAACAGGATCTATCAACTCTGTTTTGGAGAACTTTGATACTCTTCGAAAAGCATTTGAAGAAATCAATAAGGGTCACGATGAGTATTCCAGGATTGCAGGTGGTTTACTTTCACAGTTTGACCAGTTTAAATAGTATGTTTTTTGGGCGGAAAGTTTCTTCCCAAATTTTTGCTGCATCAGAGCAATTGTCTTCCTCCATTCAAAGCGTAGAAACAACGGCAAAGGACGCACAAAAGGGAGCAGAGCAAGTACTGGCGTATTATGATAAGCTGAGGAGTACAGATACTTTTTCAGAGTTCTACAAGTCCTGACTGATCCTCCACGTCTACCACGCTACCGGAAGAGGCCCAAGAGATTGGATGATGGATCTAATACTCACACGTTTCCTTCTGTGGAAGATTATTATCGCCAACAATATTTTGAAGGTCTAGACATCGTTTCAGAGCAACTAAAGCGGAGATTCTCACAGAAAGGATTTAACACTGCTGTGGAGATAGAGCAGCTGTTGCTGTCTGCTGCAAATGGACGGAACTTTCAAATATATTCTCACATCAGAGAACTCTACAAAGATGATGTTGACTTTGTTCGATTGAACACACAGCTTTCCACGCTTCATGACACAGTGAAATCGGTCTCCACTGAAAGAGGATGCTTAATCATTGAAGTCACAAATATTTATACTGTTGTATCAATTATCAACTCATCGCCTGTAATAAGGCACCTGTTCAAGGAGATAAGCACCCTTTTGAAGATCTACTTGACTATTCCTGTCACCACAGCAACATCAGAACGTACCTTCTCCGCGCTTCGACGCCTGAAGTCATATGTCAGATCTACAATGACACAGGAACGTCTGAACGACGTTCTGCTACTGCATGTCCACAAAACCATTGCTGATGAACTATGTCTAGTGGATGTTACCCGGGAGTTCATTTCCTTCAATGACAGAAGATGCAACCACTTTGGATTTTTCTCATAAGAGCTGAACATTTCGCGAGATGCACTAGCCTGTATAAACAGTCGATCTAGTGTTACCTGAATAATGTAATGCGTTTGCTATTAATTAAAGTTTCAAGTGAACTCGTCTGTCCTTTTCATATAGCTCTTCTCTCCACCCACCCCGACCCCCGTTATCATTTTCGAAATCCCCACACACACACACACACACACACTTTTAAACTGTTCCTACGTCTATGGCGAGTGCTGACAAATGCAGTAATCCATGCTTGTCGTAAGAGGCCACAGACGGGATCGGGTGGTCAGACACGCTGACTTGGTTGACACATGTCATTGTAACCCAGTTGCGTAGACCGACGATGATGACCGACAGTCAGTCACTGGATTGTCTGGTCCACACTCGAATATTTACAGACCGCCTTGACGTATCTGGAATATTGCGGAGGGAGACGTTGAACGAAACAACACACTTCCCCCAAAATCAAAATCAAAACCAAAAACAAAACAAAACAAATGAAAAACAACAACAAAAATCAAAAAACAAAACACACACACCCCAAAAACTCCGCTCCCCCACAAAACAACAACAAAAGTATAAAACAAATAACACCCCGGAAAAAAACCCCAAAAAAAACAACCCCAGAAAGACAAAAACAAAACAAACAAACAAACCAAAACACACACCTATAAAACCCCGAAACAAACAACAACCTGCCCCCAAAATAAAAAAACAAACAAAACTAAAACAACAAACAAACATCCCCCCTCAAAACTAACAAAAGAACACCCCCACACACCCAAAAAGGCAAAAACAAACAAGAACAAACAAACAAACACACAAAAAACAAACACCCCCAAAACAACAACCACAAAACGAAAAACCCAAACAAAACAATACAAACAAGTACAAACATACTACACCTTCAGACATTGATAACCTCACCCATCATGAATTTCGTGTGGAAATGTCCTCTCTCATAAGGTCATGGTGTCCAGGCGTGATGGAATTGTACGTGTTATTAGGCGTTTGTTGCTGTCTCACAGACAACATGCGGTACATTCCACACTTGTTGATTAAGCAAAGGTATTTATCGAACCAGATCTAAAATATCTTCCTCGGAGTCAATGATATAACCATGGAACTTCCATTAACGTGTCTACTGTACAAGGCAGAATTACAAGTAATTGTAATTAGAGCGTATAGTCCTGTGCATCCAATGTTCACATACAAACGCCAGCAGTAGACTTTCATCAATAAATCCACTGTCAGCATATGCACTCTGTCCAACGGGGCATTCCGATGAATCAGAAAACGGGTGAGTAGATGACTTGCTGGTCAGATCATCTATAATCTTTATCAAAGCTTTGAAATCATGACCGTGGCCTCAGCTTATTAATTATAGTTTTCCATAACGTCGATAAGTATTTCGGTCAATATTCGCTCTCACGCATGAATGGCAATAGGTGTTTCAATCGTTACAGGTCACCCTGAGGACGAGGTAGCCCTGTCGTTAAAGCGTTCCCTCACTGCAGGCCCTGGTTCCATTCACAATAGGGTACACAGTGTGCGCATCTTAACCTTAAACGTATTGCACAATTGATAATCATTAATTATATAAGTGTGTAGTACTATATTGGACCCATGAAGATCCGGGTTAGAATTGGTCTTCAGTAACCTATGCTTGTCGTAAGGGGCGACTAACGGAATCGGGTGGTCAGGCTCGCTCACTTGGTTGACACATGTGATCATATATGCCAGTTGCGTAGATCGATGCTCATGATGTTGATCACTGGATTGTCTGGTCCAGACTCGATTATATACAGACTGCCGTTATATGGCTGGAATATTGCTGAGTGTAGTGTGAAACAACAAGCAAACAGATATAACCTGGGTGGCATTGTACAATACAACGTTAGCGCTAAGTCTGTGTTTAAGGTATGGGAGTTATGGACTTCACTGTGTTTCATGATACATTGAATATAAGTATTACAATTCATGTGAAGAATACAAAGTCCCAACGTAAAAACCGCCATCATGAAAATACATCCAACACACAGAGAAGCGGGTGTGTAGCCACGTGATTAAAGCGTTCGTTTGTTATAAAAAAAGGGCGGGGTTCGAATCTCAAAATAGGAAGAGTGTGCGAAAATAATATCTGGTGTTCCCGGGTGTGATATTAAAACACTTCAGAGCAAAACTATTTATATTGATCCGTGAACACAGTATGGGTTGTTTTATCTATCGATCGTTGTGTATCTATAAATTGTAACGGTTCAAAACTCATTAAGCAGTTTTACGCCACTTTTAGCAATATCCCAACAATATCCCTGTGGGTAAAACCTGAAATGGCCTTGGCACATTAGACCACACCCATCGACCCCGTCCCCCCTCAGAGTTTGACCCCCTCTTTTTAAAAGTTCATACTCCAATGAATTACCACAAATGTCCGACGCCTTGTTTACACTGAATGTTCCCCTATAACAGTCAACTAGTTCTGATCTCTGTAGAGTTGTTTGTTCTTCCAGGCGTATACATCTTCACATACCTTAATACAAGGAGGTTTATAGGCCCGTACCAAGCCCTAGGTCTCCGTTTCCTGACTGGCTGTTTGTGATCCTGCAGTTTCGGAGCAACAATCGATTGCCAAGGCATGACATTTTGGCTGAATTTCCGATTCCAAAATGGACAAACGAAAGCACCCAGTGTCTTAACAGAGCAACTTAGTGCATTATTCAAATCTTAGCGATATTTAGGCTTCTATTGACCCGACACTTCTTTGTTAAGTAGCAAGTTTTGGAAAGCTGTCAACAGCAACTTCAGTAGGAAAAAGGAACAGTCTTTTAGCCCAGTGGTTAAAGCTCTCGCTCACCCGGTGATTGTAGATAGATAGATAGATAGATAGATAGATAGATAGATAGATAGATAGATAGATAGATAGATAGATAGATAGATAGATAGATAGATAGATAGATAGATAGATAGATAGATAGATAGATAGATAGATAGATAGATAGATAGATAGATAGATAGATAGATAGATAGATAGATAGATAGATAGAGCATTCCATTCCTCTACTAGAGCTCTGCGGAGTCCTGGGAGATCCATTGGTGCTGGGTGGATAGAGCGAATCATTGACCGAGTTCATCCCAGGCATGCTCAATTGGGTTGAGGTCTGGCGAGCATGCTGGCCACTCCATCCGATCTACACCCTGCTGCCTAAGGAATTCCGTGACAATCCTGGCCCTATGAGGCCTAGCGTTTTCGTCTTGCAGTAAAGAGGGTCGACCATAAAAGCCATGCATAGCTTGCAGGAATGGTACTGCTACAGGAGCCAGAATCTCGTCCCGATAACGCAGTCCGGTAAGACTACCGTCGACGACGTGAAGTAGGAGTTATCCCATCCCAAACCATGACCGAACCCCCGCCAAATCGGTTATGCGTGGCTACAGTCGCATCTGTGATTCGCTCTCCATTGCGACGATAAATCTTCTGCCGACCATCATGGAAGGACAAACTGAATCTGCTTTCATCTGTGAAGTGCACACGAGACTATTGACGTTGATTTCAGCGGTCATGATGTCTGCGACATCTCAAACGCGCCTGCCTCAGACGTGGTGTTAGTGGTGGGCGAACTGTCGGTGGCCTAAAGCGGAGTCCGGCTGCAGTTAAACGTCGTTGAACGGTGCTCCTGGATATCCTTACATTGTTAACATTGAAGTGTTCTGTCTGAAGGTCTTCTGCGTTAAGCAAGCTGTTACGTAACGCAGTGTTAATCATGTGCCTAACCTCTCGGTCTGTTGTGACTCTGGCCGACGTGCATATTCCACGGACCCATTGGCTTGAAATCGTTGCCACAGTCTAGCGATATGACTCAAAGCGGACAGCAACTTGTCGCTGAGATTGATCAGATTCCAAAAGGCCTATAGCCTGACCGCTTTCAGCAAGTGTCAAAAAACGTTTCATTTTAAGCTGCGATTTCAAACAGGTACCTGACCAGTGAACGACAGTGAAAAAGCATCAATGCATGTGTATTGTCCACCACTTTCCATGGACAGAGCGAACCATTGACATTAAGTGGCAGTTAGATTTCCATATTGACAATTTGAATAAAAAATGTGCCATTTGTAATAGAATGTATCGGACGTTAAAGAACATAATAATGACATTCCAACAGTCTGATATGTTTTTCCATACTGTTAAGTTGTATATATTTCAAACAGAAACGAAGTTTTACAACTATTAAGAAATAATGTTACCAATAGCTTGACCCTTCATAAATGACGCCGAGTATATTTTCCTCGGACAATGTGAGGAGCCCGCTGCAGCCGTCATCTCTTCTAGAACATTGGATCATACTTGTTCCGTTTTACTTGAGGGAACGAGTTTCGTATTGTAGTAACTTGTCTTCGTTATCCAACCGGTGATCGTGGGTTCGAACCCAACATTCGCCAAATACCGAACTTTGGTCTGTCAGCACAGACCACCCGATACTTGCTCTTGCCATGTCTGTCTCACGTGTAAACACCCACATGCATTTATTTCCTCGGAAAGAGTCCGCTAATCACATCGAAGACTCAGACTCGATTCCCCATATGGGTACAAAGTGTGAAGCCCATTTCTGGTATAAATGCGGGAATTCCTAAAAGTGGCGTAAAACCATACTCATATTCAAGATAACGAGAGCAAAATAAGTTTACACATGCATCTGTGTTTTGTATTATGTGAAATGACACGAATCTGGGATTGATTAAACCAACACTTCTTGACGAGTCCGGGGGACATTTTCATCCATGTACTACAACCTTGACAAACGTTCTGGACGTACCAGCGAGTGAGTTTATTTACGCCGCATTTAGCAATATTCCACCAATATCACGGCGGGGGACACCAGAAGGGATATATTGACTGAAATTGGACTATTGCTGAAGGCGGTGTAAAAGTGGACAGTTGCAGTCGTCGAGTTTGCAAGATGCGATTCATGAAACAAAAAGCACTTTCTGAACTTTAAATACATTAATAATAACAAGTAAAGTATAGGAAACACGAAAAGCAAGAAAACTATTTAACAAATGCTTAGCATGGATTAACATACATGGGTAGGGAGTACGGTTATTTTGGTGTCGGTGAGTGACGTACCCGTCAGTAAAAGCTGCCTCTAAGATGACCACCGCTACCACGAGTCAGATGTAGTTAAGTTTTGAAAGCAATCAGAAACTGCTTATGAACAAAACCATCAAATACGCATGTGAAAACATACACAATTGCAATGTAAGCAATAAACAATTGTCGACAGCACGCGTGCAATTTACGTTATGTCAGATTGTATTACCCATAACTAAAAACTAGAAACCGTTACAATACCAAACAATGTGTTATTTAGGGCATGACGTGATATAGTTTAAATAGCAAGCATGTTATGTCAACGAAAGATACAGGTTAGTTGAACACAGACCAGTAATGTTCATTCTAAAAGACAGATTTGTTAAGAACGTAATCATACGTGACGGTGATGATATTGTAACGTTGCTGCCAAGCGTTATGGGACCACTGGGTACTTTAAAACAACATTTCGTTCTATTGTTTAATACAGCATCGACGCAGATACACAACCGCAGAACCCGGATGATTACTTCAAACAAAAAAATTACGTTTTGTATTTTACGTTTAATTGACAGTTTGAATGGTCCATGGATTTACATGGGAAACTTCAAAGACTCCAAAAATCACGTGTTAGTACCCGTTTGAATGTATGCATGCGACCAGAGCAGTGCTCTTTCTATGGATTCCATTGTCGATCACGCCACGTTTTCACCCTATCGTAAATTACTAAAGGTCTTACGTAAATTTCATACGAATATTTCTTACAGAATCATTAATTAAGAAGAAAAAACGATTAAATATGGTGATGAAATTGAAGTGTACGTTTTGTCAACGATTAAATATGGTGATGAAATTAAAGTGTACGTTTTGTCAACTATACAGACTGTTCTGTAACTTACTCTACATAAGTTGAATCCAAGAGTAAATGTCTCATTGTGTGATTGTTGCTTGTAGATATCTCAATGTTGCACGACTGTCTAAGCCATGTTCCCAGAATAGGTTTCACTTCTCTTTTGCTTACATATCTGGTGCAAAGATCTTTACTGTATTTGTCATTTTAGGCGTTTAATAGAAATTCAGTCTTTGGATTTAACAAGAACGTACGTTACAACGTAATATACGTCACGCAATAGAACTGTAAGTTGGTAAAGGTGTTTAAAAGTTAAAGCCAAAATATATTTATTCCAATTTTGTGTGATTCCATGGCGTTTTCGTGAAAGGGAACGTTTTATTTTCAAGTTTCTGATTTTAATCTTTGATACACTATAGATGCGGTATGCATGGTACCGTCAATTCTGGATTTTAAACAGGTATCATGTGGCGTCAACAGTGTGAAATATGCTTTACTAGGTACACATTCTTTTTGATTTTCAGATGAATTAATTGTTTCGTTATTCTTGTTCAAAACAAGAACAAAAGAGTTCATTTTCTCGCGGTTTATGTTAATACTACTAGTTACCCATGAACGTAAATTACTTGGATGTATATGGGTACCTTACTTCAAACCAGTGCTGCAAGTTTAACACTCTTCACTGCTGTAAAAGTATAAACTGTTCATTCACATGTTGTAGTTTAGGAAAATAAATATTTTTCTTTGACGTGATTTTGTTTTTCTGAATTGTGCAGTTTCGTTCAGAATGACCGTAATTCACTGCAGTGGACACCAGAAACGGCTTCATACACTGTACCCATGTGGGGAATCGAACCCGGGTCTTCGGCGTGACGAGCGAAGGCTTTAACCGCTAGGCTACCCCACCGCCCCTCTGGACGTAAAAGAGGGTCAAATCTGAATGTATGCTATTTTAATTTATTCACGGACGTTATTGATCTGTTGAGAGAATTAAATCCAAATAAACATGGTACATAATATTCAGTATAGACAATCTATTTTTCACCTCGAAGACAATTGAGACTATATGATCACAATATCTTAAACAAATGTCTACTTGTCCATGGTATGAATACAGATATAGGTTACAGCATCTTTATTATCGCAAGGAATTGACTCTTTGTATCAACAAGATTATCTAAAACAAAACAATGATGTTCCTTCTTATTTGATTTTATTCCTTACCTAACATAACAGTCAACATACAAATGTAGAGGAAAACATATACATGTAAAGAGATCGGGTTTACTTCTCAACTTGAGATGCAAAAGCAACCATTTCCTAATGCAGCTTTTAGATACTACTCACCTTCATTGTATACAGCAGTACAATGAAACAATACCATCATTTCTTTTAATGAAAGAGGACCCGCGAAGGTCTGGGTTAGAATTGATCTTCAGTAACCCATGCTTGTCGTAAGAGGCGGGATCGGGTGGTCAGGTTCGCTAGCTTGGTTGACACATGTCATTGGTTCCCACTTGCTCAGATTGATGGTCATGCTGTTGATCACTGGACTGTCTGGTCTAGACTCGATTATTTGCAGACAGCCGCCATATAGCTGGAATATTGCTGAGCGCGGCGTTAAACTAAACGCACTCACTCATTTAATGAAAGTCGCAAAAACCCTTTATATATTCCATAGAATTTCTGCCTGAAGCTCATTCAATCTTATTATTCTGATCACATCATGAATGGTTTATAAATTACTATCAAGTAATTATGATAAACGTTTTAGCGCAACGGTGAGCATATCCATTGATGGCATCAGGTCAATTGTGTAACTGAAATACCATGAAAATAGTCAAAATAGGAAATAGCAACGGACATCATGTTTGTCGCGTGATGCGTCCATGTTTGAACTGTCCTCCACATGTCTGCCATAAACACTTTGAAAGATTTACTGAGGCAACGAATCAAACGCTGTTTTAGCAAGAGTCGCATGACGCTCTTTGAAATATTGGTAGAAAGAACATAATCCGTTTGATTGGTATTTTAGCAGATGATGAGTAATAAGAACGGTAGTATACTTTATGGAAGACAACTTCTTTATGAATACCATCATGTTGTCTAATATATTCAACCGCCTCCGTGGTGTAGTGGTTAGAGCGTCCGCCAGGAGAGCGGAAGGTCGCGGGTTCGATCCCCGACCGCGTCATACCAAAAGACGTTAAAATATGGTACTTGTTGGTCTCTGCCTGGCGCTCGGCATTAATGGGTACAACAAGGACTTGTCGGCTCGGAGTCAGTATAATGTGCTTCACTGCGGCATGGTATCTCAGTGGGCTAGCACTATAAAAACCAGCTTCAGTCTGGGCTAGTACGAGCAGCCACACATACACATACACACGCATGCACGTCGTCATATGAGCGAAATATTCTCAAGCACGACGTTAAACCCAATTTCACCTCAACTCACCTCTAATATATTCTGAACATCATTGTAAACGCACCACTTACACAAGTTCAGATTACTAAATGCACGTGTAAGAAATTGATTTTTTTTAGTAGATAATAACAGATGGACGACTGACAAAAACAACAACACAGACAAGACGCTCATTCATTTAATTGTTCCACAGTCAGAAAGGATCAAACACACGTGGGGTCAAATCGAAAAGTCAATATCGCGTGTGACCGCCATTTCCATTGACACATGAAGTGCAACGGCTCCTCATTGAGTCAATAAGCGTCCGAATAGAGTTCTTGAGGATGACATTCCACTTTTGCAGTAGTGCAACCTCAAGTTCCGGGATGTTTCGCATCTGTTGTCGCCGCGAAAGACTTTGACCAATTTCGTCCCACGAGTGCTCAATGGGGGATACACCTGGCGACTGTACTGCCAATGAATAACCTGGATGTGCTGCTGGGCCAGATACTGCATGGGAAGTCTAGCTATGTGTGCCCGTGCGTTGTCCTGTTGAAAAGGTATGGACATCTTGGTGGTGATTGAAGAATGATACGACGTGATTGTGAAGAATCTGGTCATTGTAGCAAAGGGCATTAACTCTCCCTTGACAGACATGAAGGGCAGTTCTGTGATTGTAACTTATTGCACCCCAGACCATGACACTCTCACCACCCTACGGTCTGTCTGAACCACACACTGATAAGCATAACGTTCACCACGTCTACGCCAAACACGTAATCGGCCGTCAGCATTACGTAGGTGAAGACGTGACTAGTCAGTGACTACCACACCATGCCATTGTTGTAAACTTTACTGAACATGCCTGTTAGCCCATTGCATACGCTCATTACGGGGTCTGTCAGTCAGAATTGGTCCAACGTAAGGACGTCGAGCATGGAGCCCTGTAGCGTGTAGACAGCGTCGCATGGTGTCAGCGCTGATGACCCCACGTCGACGTAGAACTAGTGCAGCAGTCCTGGCAGTCGGCAGTGTTTGATCACGGATATGGTCAAGGTCAATATGGCGATCCTGACGGGAGGTCGTGACACGTTGTTACCAAGGTCGTTGAAGGTCACGGGTGCTGCCTGTCTGCTGATGTCGTCTATGAAGCCCAACGATGGTGGAGTGGCCAAGTCCAAGTTGTCGAGCAATATCCCTGCTGCTGGTGCCAACCTGAATCATGCCTAGTGCACGTTCTCTTCCGTGAAGCGTTAAGCTCGGCATCTCTGTCCTCGTTTCACAATCGTTAGTGAAGCAATGAGAATCGTTTCTCATACACCTGCTTTTAATGTCACAAATCAGCATGATTTCAGAATGAAATTCGCGCTTTTTTCATGGAGTGGCTGCAGGTTGATGCGTTTTGGAATAAAGTGACATACTGTGAACAGGAGTTTGTGTCTAAAGCATTTTGTCAACTAGATATGCCCTTCGCTTTCATCTTAGTTATATTCATTGATCATTGTCATGCTGAAATCCATCTTGATGAAAATATGGACAATTTTAGACTGGTGCGTTTTCAACGATGTTCAGTATATTAATGAAGTTGTAAATCCATACCTTATGTTGTTATATTACCTTCCAACTTCTAAATGCCCATCAAGCATCTGATCCATCATGTTGTCTTTGTTAATCCTAGTTAGGTTCACATAAGGCTGTTCTGTGCTGTGTTACTTCACTCTGCTTGAGTCACGATATGGCTGCAATATTGCCGATGTGAGGTTAAATAATAACTCACTCACTCACTCTGCTTGACAACGGTATAAGAATCTAACCTAAACGTCCCGTCACGATATAATAAAACAGATGCCACCCATAAAGTATCCTACCATTCTTAAAGAACATGCTTGAGTTTCATATGTTGTATTTGGGATAAATAACAAAGTGTAATCCCAAACATAACACATGTTGCATTCACTTTCTAAAATGGCATTGTGTTATCATGCCTGAGTTTCCCTCAAAATGATTTGTTTTGAATACACTTAAAGCTAGAGCGTTTGGAAAGTTGAATTCATCTGTCTTGCCGTACAGTCTGGAGGCGAGTGTTTTGTCACTCTAAATATTCTGAACATGTAGTAACTTTGAATATGATACCAGCACTAATAGTACACCTTTCGATGCTAAACAAGCACTATTGAATACAGTTTGAGATACAATTTTATACAATATTCTTTGATACACCTTTTTATACTTAACAAGCACTTCTTGAGTACAGCTTTACATACTATACAAGGACTGCTTGAATACACATCTTGATATATAATAAACAGTTCTTGAACACAACTTTAAATACTTTACTAGGACTTCCTGAATATAGCTTTAGGTGTTCTACCATCACCTCGTTAACACATCTTAAGATACTCTACAAGTACTTCTCTAAAACAGTTCTAGATAAAGTTAACATACACATTTCATTATACACATTCAGATGGTACGGAGCTTAGGGGTAAGTTTCATGCTGCTTAAATCATATTAAGATTAAGACTGACTGACTGACTGAGTTTGGTTTTACGCCGCTTTTAGCAATATTCCAGCAACATCACACCAGAAATGGGCTTCACACATTGTGCCCATGTGGGGAATCGAACCCGGGTCTTCGGCGTGACGAGCCAACGCTTTAACCATTAGGCTACCCCACCGCCCCCATTTAGATTAAGAGAAACCTATGCTTAGTATGTGAATGTGTTTGACAAACCCTTGGGATTTTCCACGAGTGAAAAGTTCTGATTCGTCATAGTGATGAAATGGATTGATGGATAGTGGCACAGGTACGATGACGATGGCCTTTTGTAGCTTCCTTTGACGCCAGTTGTTGGTGTACAGGGCTGTTGTAGCTTCCCACATCATGGTGTCGTCTTGCTTCTTGCTGTTGTGTTCGGAAATGGTGCACTGTTCGAGTTTGTTGACAGACGTCTGGAGGTCTTTGCGTCTGATTCTATACTTTCTTAAATGTCGAATCCCCAAACCGCACTTCCAGTACTTTACATTTTGTTTTCTGTCATATTTGGACACATTCCCCAGAACCCTTGATGACAAAACTGTATTCACGGTCTCCAATCCTTTCCGTTAGAAACGCCCCATCCATCAAAAATCCATAATCATAAGAAAATCGTGGAACAGATGTATGGGTAAGTGAGTGAGTGAGTTTAGTTTTACACCCACTCAGCAATATTCCAGCTACTTGGTGGCGGTCTGTAAATAATCAAGTCTGGACCAGACAACCCGGTGATCAACAACATCGACCTACGCAAATGGGATACGATGAGATGTGTCAACCAAGTCAGCGAGCCTGACCGCCCGACCCCGTTCGTCGCCTCTTACTACAAGCATGGGTGACTGAAGATCAATTCTAACCCGGATCTGCAACGGTCTGGAACAGATGAGGATGCAGATGTATGGATAAGTTAACGTGGTGTCCTAATCTTTGGCATCATCTGATATGCCACGTGTGACAAAATGTTTTATCAAACAGTGTATATTTTAAACTTTGCATTGGTCTTGTCTTTAAAAGTACTGTCATCACCGTGTTGTAGTTGTCTTGTATTGCTAGTAATCACCATCTCGTAAAATATATGTAAATGACACAAATATAAGAATATAGAAGCGTATACTATTTCGGTAAATCTTTAATTAGTGGATAATACATAACAAATATTATGCATAGATTTAAAAGAATTATACATGCAAATTTACACATTAGCTGGATATTATTTATAACGGGTTGAACTGGATGATCAGGACTGACAAATGATCAAATCGCTTGATGGCATTTACCTGTGGATCATGTTGGTTACAACACTTACACCCCATAATCTCTACATGCAGTGTTATGTCCGGAATTAGCGAGGAAAGGAGAGCGAGACTTGTTTTACGGCGTATTCAGCAAAAATCCAGTTATAAGTCGACAATTATTACAAAATCGAACCCAGGGTCACAGAAACCAGTGACTGATATTATGAGCATCGCCGACAGGGTACGATGGCTGACACTCAGCCCTACCCTGTTGCCTCAACACCCGATTCAGATTAGTCGGCGGTCACAAGTAACCCATTCTAACCCGTTAGGAACCCATTCTAACCCGGGTCTCCACGGGTGTTCAGCAAACACGGTACTTTACTGGACATCAGTTGTACATCAGGTAAAACGTGCCAAAACATATTGGTCCAAATCTTCTTTCAACCGTAAAGGTTTCTTGGGACAAATTCTTTTCAATGACAAAATGCTCCCATTATTAATTTTGAATATCACAGTAGTATCTGTACAGATCGCTGCAAACACGGTCGTATAGAATGGCTTTGTTTATACCGAGACAGTACTCGTTGTACAGTTGTCCGTTAGGTTGAAAGCCACCCCAGAACGTATTCACAACCTTTGTCCCGTCTATCCAGTGGAACTCGTACACACCGTCCGTTGTGTCAAGGTCAGACCCACCAATCCACACATGTTCTTCTTTCACAGCTGCAAGCAATAAACAGAGGCAAAATATCACTCTTGTTTAATGGGTGAGTGAGTGAGTGAGTTGGGTTTTACGCCGCCTTTAGCAATATTCCAGCAATATCACGGCGGTGGACACCAGGAATGGGCTTAACACATTGTATCCGGGTCTTCAGTGTGACGAGCGGACGCTTTAAGTTAGGCTACCCCACCGCCCCCTCTTGTTTAAACTCGTCTGAGAATGATGTGGGGAATTGTTTGTTGGAAAAAGAAACCAACTCGTGCCAGTTTTGCTGTCATTGAAAATCAAGTTTAGAAAAGATTTGCCCTCAAGGTACCATTTCCATAAAACGATCTTAGCCCCTCATGGCCGTAACTCACACATTGTAATGTGACAATAATTGTAGAGCAAATGTCGCTTTTGTGGAAATCACAATACGAAATTTAACTCACAAGTTTGCAAAGCCAGAACAGATAGACTTATTGTTCAATGAATATTAAAAATGCGAATTTTGTTTTTCTGAAACAATGGCGAGCAAAGGAACAAAAGCAAAACTATGTTTTTATTATTCAATTCTATAAAAAAGTAATAATGTTCTGTATCTATAGAATAGATATAAAACAAAATATTTCTACTGCTGACATGGTAAACAAAACGAATCCCAGGTCGTCGATATTTACACTTTGTGCTAAAGCAATTATGGGTGTAGTGAAACCCTGAGTTCGACCACTTCTAACGGATGTATAACCGCCGACAGACAGTCAGGCGACTACGTTTGTGTTTTCCTCGTATACATTTGTACTAAGAAAATAGTGAACTAAATTACAGTTTAGTAATTTATTCACTGATGTTTATTATCATATATTCCATAATGTTACATTCCAGTGTTATTTGTTTCATTTGTTAATACGTGTCAGATGGTACAGCAATACAGGGTGTTAGGTTTTGCCAGTGGAATCACTCGGAAAGGGATTAAATATAATATAATGATGAAGCTTCTTCATTCGAGGGACGGTGGCCTAGTGATTAAATCGTCACGCTGAAGACCCGGGTTCGATTCCCTACATGGGAACAATGTGAGAAGCCCATTTCTGGTGTCCCCCGCTCTGATATTGCTGGAATATTGCTAAAAAGCGAACTGAGTGAGTATTGTTCACACCGCCTTCAGCAATAGTCCAATTATATGAATATATTATTAATATATATCAGTAATACTGAAAACAGGCTTCACACATGCACTAGTTTCAGGGCTCGAACATAGGTCTTCAGTGTGAACGATGAAACCATTGACCTACTCTATACGAAACGCAAAAGCTGGACATTCCATTGATTCTGTGTAGTTTTAGGCCACTCTTACGGTGTTCTGCTGACAGGTTATCAAAGGACGTCAAGCATTGAGAAGAAGAACCAGGTATTCGTAGAACCAGTGACTCCACTGAATTAGGACGACATCATAACTTATACCACATCAACTTACTGGTATCCTTAGCAAGGCTGCTTGTGAGCTTTTGTTGTTTGTCGACATCTTTTATAATCATTAGTCGTGCACCCATCCCTATTCCTTGGCATGCAGCAATAGAATCGCCCCAGTCTTTCTTGGTCTCTGAAACGTAGAAACACAGGTCTGTCTCCCGGTCCAACATAAAGCCCTTCGTCACTGGACACCATTCTGAAACATGAATCGTATTTATAACTCAGTGTTTGTCTGAAGTCAAAAAGTGCGTACCATCACAGGGGCGGATCCAGGATTTTGGAGAAGGGGCAGGGGCTGAGGTTTGGTGGTGTGCACATAAATCAAATCATGAAGTCCAAAGATTAGGAGGAATGTTCTTCAGGAAAATATTTTTCGGCGGAGAATAGGTGTGTGTGTGTGTGTGTGTGTGTGTGTGTGTGTGTGTGCGTGCGTGCGTGAGCGCCCCCCCCCCTTGGAGCCGCCCCTGCATCACTGTATGTTAGATTTCACGTCTAGCAAAACAGAATAATCACAATGAAATCGCGGTGCCGAGTACACAAATCATATGTGAGTGCGTGAGTGAAGAGAATTTGACATCACCTGAATTTATAGATTTTATCGGAGAAAAAGTTGCTTATGATCAAAAGTCATTCGACTCACTATAGCCAGTGCCAGAATGTAGATGCGTGTGTACCATAATGCTTACGTCATTATTTGAAATGAAATCTTCCAGTAACTTTCCTTCATTGTTTGTATGTACACTGCCCATGTGAATCGCCCATGAAGATGTAGGTCTTCGGAAGCTAGTCCTAAAGCGCTTGAAGATCAGCCGGGTTGAGCGACGAGGTTGGAAGAATGTAAATACAGCACAAAGTAAAAACATTGAGCCTAGTTATCCAAATTTGGGGGAAGCAGGCTTCCTGCGAGGCCGACATTTGTACCAAATAGACATGCAGTGAGGTGCGCCAGGCCGACTTGCCGGTGCCGCCAATTATCATTGTTTTGAGAGTATGGGGTCGTCGCACCTTTTCAGCGAATTTAGCTCACCACTTACTGAATACATTGAGTTTGAGTTTGAGTTCACCACTTTAGTTTTAAAAAAACCTTTCACCACTGGATTTACTTGGAAAGTAGTGAACATTTTTCACAAAGAGTATATAAATACACATGCAAGAGGTTATACACAGAAGTTTGGCATCTTCACATTTGCCACCACATCGATGACAGGCAGCTGGCTTGTGCTATGATTTAGAACCATGACCATACTTTTGATATTTATAGCACCTGAGGGCATTGGGGATGTAAGCATCTGCCCTTACGTAATAATATCCACATTTTAGTTATTTTTGGCGTGGAGAAATACCAAATGTAAATACATATGTGTTGGTCTATATAATTTCATTTTCTCCCTTGGAAGTAAAAGGATTAACAGCTTTGACAGCTATGTGAGCGTAATTCTGAAACCGTGTCAGCCTGACCCATTTCTGAAAGGCAACGTCCTACATCACAGACAATGCCTTAAGTACTGTTGGGTGTCCTGTTAGGTGAAACTTTCACAGCAACATTCGCTTGTGACTTTGTTGAAAGTAGGATTTGTAACTGAATTTGCTCTTTGCCCTCAATCATTAGAGAGCCTGACGGTAGCTTTTTAACTTCTTTCACGTCGCCAGACAGACCTTCTATGTCCTTTGCAATGGCAAAGGATTCAATTTAAATGGACCATCATTTGGTGCAGACATAGCTAAAAGCGAGACCAGTTATAAGGATGGACAAAAACGTTAACTGCAGGAGTCTCATCCTCAGAAGATAATGAATCATCAGATTCATGAGAACATTTCTTGAGTGGGGATGCCGTGGTTGTATTGAATATGATTCGCGTGAAAAATGGGGCTTAGAAGTTTACCTAGAAACGTCATGTATTATTGATTTTAGAAATGGTGGATACCTAAGAGTGAGTGAGTGAGTTAATATTTAACGTCACATCGGCAGTATTTCAGCCATATAGTGAAGAGAACAAGGTTATTTATATCTATATTAAAAACAATAAAGTTAGAACATGTAAACCTGTCATCGAAGGACAGTAAAAATACTAGAGTATCACAGACATAAATTTAAAACTAGTACACTATCATAAAATTAAATCAGAAGAGACAGTACAAATAAAAACGGGCAATAGATCACCAGCAACTGAGTGTAGATCACCATACTAGGATCCATTGGGACTTACATTACTTTTGCTACCTGCAAGGACACTAGCTGGATTTACACCATCCCTTCAGCTGCCGGCGAATATGCTGAGTTTTTGCCTTTATCAAAAATAACAAATATACTACGTTTAAAGGTTTAGTAGAGCTAAATTGACGTTGATGTTTTTGGGCTTGCGTACCCTCTCAGGGGGACAATAAAGGATACCTAAGAAATACAGAAGAATGGACTTATGATATAAACAGATGCAAGTAGTATCAGATTATAGATTTATCAAAAAATGTCTTTACATCTAAATTAATTTGGTCAAAAGCGTCTGAAACATAAGCAGTACAGGTCAGAGAGGCTGAAATTCCTATTCTTACCTTACTGAAGGATTAACCAAATATTTCTCTGAATGTAGCATCGATAATGTTTTACAGTAACAATGTTTCCATATGGTTTTGTGGATCGGAAATATGGGGGTATATTTATTGCACAAATATTATATATTTTTTTTTTTAAACGATATTTATGCGGTTATAAAATGAATGACCTAATGCTGTACTTGTTGAAGTGGGTAGAATCTACTTACGTGATAGGATTTTCAGTGGCTGTGTAACTTATTGGTTCAGACTGCTGTATATAGATAGTTATCTATGAATACGGCGGCCACAACTGGGTAACGGATGTTCATGCCATTAGCAACTGGATTTACATGTTTGGATCGCACAGGACAATATTACATTGTTTATACAGTACTTTAAGAAAAGATGAAAAGATATAGAGATAAGGGAATTGGCTCGCTAAAATAATTTCTTCACCACTTCTAAAGCGCTTTTCTACAAACAAATCAATACTCGAGTCATAGAAATACATTATGGCGTTATGCGCAAAGAATGACTTTATCCGATTATTATGTAATTTCCGATGTCGAAGCCACAAACAGAAGATCAACAATTTTATTACAATGACAAACTCAATTCTGATTTACTCAAGTACTGTAAATGTAATCCTAATACAACTGAAGAAGACTGCCATTTCCTCTCTGTTTGTCCATTTTATAAGGGAAGAAGAAAAGTTTGCATCCCTAGATGCTATTTCAAATTTGTGAAGATTCCTAAAAACCTTACGATACATCAAAAAAAGAAAGCTGTCCGTTTGATATCTTATAAATATTATATTAAGACAGGATCACATAGTGTCACTACTGCCTCTAGTTTCTGTTGTACATTAGTCCCGTGTTTCTGTTGTATATTAGTCACGTGAACGAATGAAAGTATTAATTGCAGTTATGAAATTCTGTGGAGATTGAGATAAGCCGACTGGCGCGAGAGCAGTTAAAACACATGGTCATGAATCACTTGTAAAAATATTTTTAAGCATACACGTTTTACATACATGCATACATACATACATACATACATACATACATACATACATACATACATACATACATACATACATACATACATACATACATACACATAAATACATACATGTATACATACATACATACATACATACATACATACATACATACATACATACATACATGCATACATGTATACATTCATTCATACATACATACATACATACATACATACATACATACATGTATACATACATACATACATACATACATACATACATTTGCAGATGTGTACTCTATGAAATATTAAATAATTATCAATAAATAGAATAGATGTTGTGGAATTGCAGTACAAGACTAAAGTAACGCGCTTGATATGAATTCTGTCAAACCAACCTCCACAAGTAAAATCAATGTCTAGTAAAAAGATCTAAATATCTAATATGTCAATTGCTAACTGCCAACTGAAATAGTGGTTTTACAACACTTGTTGGTTGAATAATCAATGGAAAATCCTAAATACATCATAAACTTGCCTTTATGATAAGCGTAATATCGCAGCCCTGGTGTCGTTGCCGTTAACGTGAATGTATTGGCAGGGTAGACAGCTAAAGGGAACAGTTTGCACTCTAAAGTGTTTGTGTTGAAGGAGAACAGCGAACAACCCGGGTTGGAGACACACGCAACGCCACACTCCGTTACAATGTTATATGTCGTCGGCGTCTCCAGAAGTGGGACGTTGGGAAGAATGACGACGTTGTCAAACCTCTCCAGGCACGAAAATCCCAGCATCTCAGCTGCCTCAGAATGTCTGAAAATTAACGATAATTTTGAGTGAGTATAGCTATACGCCGCTTTTAGCAATATTCCATATCACGACGGTAGACACAAGAATATTTTTTGAAAATGACAATGAACTATACGTCCATGAAATAATGAAATAATAATAAGTTTGACATAATAAGTTCTGTGAGTCTTTTGTTCGTAGAGCTGATGAATTGCATAATTCCCTCGCAGGTTATCAAACCTTTAACTGTGTGCTGGAAAAACTACATCGGCCCCATCGATACAGTGGTGGTTTGGTTGTTCTTATCAAAGATAAACTTGCACGGAATGAACACATTGTCCTGCTGTTTCGTACATTGGTTTCCGGATGTTATATGGACATTTATATTGATATATGTTTACATGTCTCAGGAAAACATATATAAATATGATGATGTTGATGACATGTCAGTTCCTATTTAGGTACTATCATATCTGATCACCCTGACAAACACTAACTCTTAGGGGAGACCAGAATGCCATATTGAAGGATTTCTTTGATTACACACTTGATGATAACTTTGACAGTGTTTATGACTCTGATGATTATCCAAGACATACTTTTGATATGCCGAGAACTTCCAAAGACAACTTAGTGTGTAATAATTTTGGCAAGAAGTTGTGCTTTTATTAGCCACATTTTAAATGGTAGATTAGGTAAAGATATATTTTGGACATTTACATGTGTTGCACACAACGGATTCAATGTTGTTGATTACATGTTAGCATCGTCATCATTATTCCCATATATATCTCAGTTTAAAGTTGGTACACATTTTCCTTTATCTTGCACATTAGACACTGTCGTTAAGCATGGTGACATCCCTCTTACATCACTGGTTAACCTTGCTGTAGTAGCAGAACACAGCTGTACACTAGGAAGTGACCAGGTAACAAATTTTCAAACAATATTTTGTAATGCACTAACTCATCTACATGAACTAATTCAAAACATTGACAATGCATTGTCTCACTTAAATACAGTTCATACTGCACACACACACATTGAATATTCAACCTCCATGGTGGGACCAGGAACTCGATACACTAAAACATAACAAATATGCAGCACTCTGAGCCCACAGAAACAAAACTGCAGACATACATACTTTCAGACAGCTACGAACACTTTTTTAAACACAGTAACACAGTTTCGTAGAAAAAGAAGGAGTGAGTGAATTTAGTTTTGCGCCACACTCACCAATATTACAGCTATATGGCGGTGGTCTGTAAATAATCCAGTCATCAACAACATGAGCATCGATCTGTGCAACTGAGAACCGATGACATGTGTCAACCAAGTCAGCGAGCCTGACCACCCGATCCCGTAAGTCGCCTCTTACGACAATTCTAACTCGGACCTTCACGGGTATCGTAGAAAAAGAAATCTATCAAAACACCTGCAAGATATACATGTATTGGTAGCAGCCAGAAATGACCCTTAGTTAAATAATTCAGATCATAAGTCAATATCTCAAACAAAGCAACATGCAATCAGTGGACAGAACTCTTATCAAAACTACTTGTAATTTACAACCAGCACAACACTCAGGAACATCCTCTCTAACCTACGACAGGGAACACTCAACCGTTTATACACAGTGATGTAAAATGAAGGTGGCAAGATATTCATTACACCTGTTCTTAATAATGTGTTTTTGTGATGATTGCTGATGATGTATCAGCCCTCAAATACCTCCAACCAGTTGCAGAAGAAGATAAATGCCCTTGAAATATTCCCTTTCGCTCTTATGAGAAATGGTAATTTAGTGGGGAACATAAGTATTTGGGGATCATGAAACGTGTTTGGTCAAAAGCTGAAACCTGTCTTGCGGCACAAACCAGGAACGCGATACAAACAATTTTATGCAATGATAATATCTATTTGATGCAATACCTCAGAGATGTAGCGTGCCATGTTGTAATATATAATGTGTTCAACTTGAATTTTGTAAAAACTTTCGTAAAATCAGCAAATCATCTTGTAATGTTACAGTTTTGGGCGAAGTGGCAGATTCCCTCTACAGCTAATGTACGTGACACGTCAAATGTGGGTGTAAAGTAATTCCGCTTCCACATTACAACCAAACTTACGCTATGCTCAAAGCTCTAGACACCAGTGGACTCACGACATGGTAACAAATGGTAAGAATATTCTGTTTTCGTATAGCTTTGGGTTTGTCTGGTTAAGCCAAGATGTCGTTGATGTAAATGTGTTTATCCATCTGTTTATCCAACCGCTGTCTGATACATGTCATGGCAGTCCTCTGTCGCTGAATCTTCGAAATGATTTACTATAAACACTTCACTCCTTTCATTCCATTCAAGAGTAGTCATTTCACAGTTCAGATGTTGTTTAAAATACTAGCTGAAACTGGTAGCTATGACGACATTGCATATACTCAAAGTCTGTGTGGGTATCGTAAACCGAAGGGTTTAGTCCATACTGAGGATGAAATGCATGTACTTTTTATCTGTGAATCTTACTCAACATTAAGAGAGAAATATATTACTAAGTATGATACGAAACCATATGATACGAAACCATACACTACTTACACCTTGGTACCTTTAATTCAGTACATTAACCCTGATATCATCAGGCCTGTTGCTGTATATTTATATCATGTCACAAAGTCACATAAATTAAGTAAATGATCTTGCACAAGGAAATAAATTATCAATGTATGTATTCGGGGCCGGAGGCCTGTTACTAAAATAATCCTGTCTGTCTCTGAAAATAACGAAAATAACTGTCCCAATGCCGAGATTTGGCTCTTGCCAGCTTCGAATTATTCACAGGTGAACATATTTTGGTTAGAAGCTGTGGGTTTGGGTTAACACGCTTTAAATGTAGTCTCAGTAACATCACAGGTGTGTGAGTTTTTGTGGGAGGTGGTGATGGTGAGTTTAGTTTTACGCTGCTTTTAGCAATATTCCAGCAATATCGCGGCGGGGACACCAGAACTGGGCTCAATACATTGCACCAATGAAGGGAATCGAACCAGGGTCATCAGCGTGACGAGCGAACGCTTTAACCACTAGGCTACCCCACCGCCCCTTTTGTGGGAGGAAAGCCCAAAGTGAGGTCATAAACATTTCGTGCTGAAACCTAAGAACCCCAATCGAAAAATTTGTTTTTAAAATATCACAATCCCGTGAAACAACCAAGTATATTGACTATGTCGATTTATGTTTTAGACTTGTTCTTTGAATATTGACTTTGACTTTGAAGTTGTTCTAAGAGTGAGGAGTATCTCAGTTCAAAAACATCAAATCACATAACGGTGTTTCACATTGCATAACAAAATATACAATTGATAACAAAACAATGTTAAACGGACAAAAACCAAAAAAACACCAAAAACCCCAAAACGGACAAATATGTTAACAGTTTTAACAAAGTATATAGAATTCTTAATAAGACAGCTAGCGAAAATATAATACAGAAATATACAGTTATAACTAAAAACGTGATTACTCACTTCACAATGACATTGAGATGGAACAGAAGTAGCTGTAGAAGGATCTTCAGGGTACTCATGGTGTCTCCGTGTTTCGGCTGTCTCTCAAGAACAACAGTAAACCCTATGTTAGACTGTGCTTCACGGGCACTCAAAGCCTGCCTCTGCCTAATCAACACGTTCACTCCCTACAATTCCAGCAAGATATTGACTCCACATTGTTCCACGTAAAAATCAGAACATTACCATATTGGCTACATACCATTCAAGAATCAATACAAGGAGAGATTCTACCAAGTACAACCTGAAGCTACTGCTGTATTGAATACGGGTTTGGAAAGGTTATACGGCAGTAGGAATGCTTTCCGATTGTACATTCTCCGAACTACATAAAAACTCAATTAATCGATGTATCCTAGAATCAGATAAACACGTGAACGAGTAAGGTGTATGTACGCACTATGTCAATATTTGTCCTTCACCCAGTAGGCGAGTTGGCATGAGAAAGTGAAGACATCCTTTAATCATTCCATGTCAGGGCTTTATCTAAAGGTACATAACATAAGTTAGTTTCTGTCGATACCAGCTGCTGTGAGTTAAAGATGGAGACAAGTTACCAATAAAATAATTAACAATAATGTATATTCAACTGTTTTATTGGTTAGCTAAACGGAAATAAATTCGGTCTACGATAATCGACAGTCGGTGGTATCGCGGTAATATTGTACAGGAATACCTCATGTTGGTACTGGATCGTAATCGGTATTTTGTTTTTCTATTAAGCATTATTCGCGATTAACGCTATCAGAGGGTAAATGAGGGTAATTCTGAAGAAACTGAAGATTTCTAAAAATACTTCCTGATAAATGAATGCTATACTCAAAGCTCAAAGTGATGGAGGTGTTACCGTCTGTTGTGAGATAGGCAACGTTTCCAGTAAGTGATGCATTGATCCAAACCAATTTCGTAATACTCTTTGTGATATAGATTGCAAATTCGTTTGATTTTTAATGGCGCAATTCTATTCCAAACACAAGTGCAAAGGCAAATCATATTTGTATGAGTTAATTATTCTGACGTGTGATGATTGTTCACTGGAGTCTGAAAAATCCTCGTAACCAATGGAAATATTATTGTTGTGAAGGACTAGGGTAATTTTAATATCTGTCTTTTGATATCCCGGTTGTATGACCTTGTCAGTTAACTCGTGCTGTCTCCTGACTCCGTGATCAAACTGATATTGATTAGTCTTTGGAACGCGCATGTGGGATGAAGGATAGAAGAACGGGAAGGCGTGACCAGATCAATCACACACACCCTCCCCACCCCTCTCACATATTTATAACCCCCCCAATCAATCACACCCTCCCCACTCCCCCATGTACGACGCTTCCTTTAACGTTGTGTTTCGGTTATTTCAATAACGTCATTCCCGTTGCTGTGTTGATGGCGTCTTTAATCGACTGTTACCAGGGCTCTGTCAGTTCGTTTCAGTGTTACTCAATGTTAACTAATATCCGAAATACATGCCAACAATGATTGATGCGTGCATATATCAGATATAGACTGTTGACTGACGTGGGTTGAGTTATTTCCACGTTAATTATTTTTGTGGAAAAAGGATCATTGCGTTCATACGGATAAGACCAGTGAATGCATCCTTTGCTTCCCGTGTATATTCGTTGTGTACCAGGTCCCAATCCTGCAAATAACAGAAAATAAAAAAAACTCCAACTGAATATGTCCGATTGATTTAATAGAATTTACTTGTAACAGCTTTTAAAGCTTGCATGTTACTATCATACATGTGGGAATTAATTCAGCGACGCCCGTATTTTCTCAGACTGAGCAACTTTAATGAACTGGAGCATAAAATGTGTCAAAGACTTCGATACCATTTGAATTTGAAATGAAAGGGTTGAGTAGAAACCGTCGCCAAGGCATAATCTGGTTTATTTGAAGATTTTAAAAATGACGTCATTTCATGCAGAAACATCACGACATTTCACTTTTCTTAACTATTTTGTTCACGGAATTTAAGAATAATGTCTTGCTGACGTTCCATCAGTATCTTGTGTAACCACCATGCACATGAACAACTGATTATGAACAACTGTATATGACATTTAATGTGCATCAAGCATCTCCACACAAAGTATACACCAAGATGCATAATGTTAATAAATCATTCGGGAATGCTCTGTTTTCTTAATTCTCAGAATTATAGGTATGTGAATTAAGTGTCGCTTAATTATATTCCATTATTTGTAACAACAGTGTTAATAACGCTGCACTCAGCAAAGACTCGCGTTAAACTCGAACAACCCAGTGAGTAATACGCAATTAAGATACGATGACGTGCACCAACCACGTCTGCATGTCGTTCCTCACGTTGCTAGCGCGGCTGAAGCATACGTTGCAGAAGAAACCAATATTTACCCTGATCAACGCCACTGTGCGTTTTACTGTTAAACTGGATTGACTTCATGTATATATTATCACATGCCTAGGTTTTCTCATCAACGAATGTATCGACTCATATTTTTAAGTGTTATGTTTTCTTTGTTTGGAAACGACTTTGTCGTATTGCAATATCGGCGAGATATTGACATAACCAGTAAAGCAATTTGCAAGGTATTGACATTAGCCTCAGATCTTCAGTTCTTTTTGTAACCGACACAGGTCAATGCTTCATGCAGCCTAGATTCAAGTCTCATAAAGATATAAAGTTAACTCATGTCCCAAAACACCAGGACATTGACACCAAACAAAGACTGATAAAGTTCACGCGTTTATGCCATTTATAACGTCGGATATAACAAACTTTAGTTCAAAAGCGTATAGCGAACTACGGTTCAGTAAAACAACGGTTATAACGTTCTAACATTAGTCGTCCTTTTGAGTTCGTTATAACCGTAGTTTACAAACTATACACGAGAAAATCCACATATTTAAATACCTACATTCATATTCAGATATTATTAACCTGTGTGATCGAAATGAAATGTTAATTCTTAAATTTCATTGCGAATTTTGTGTAAAATCAATTGTAGGTGGATTCCAGAGAGTTCTTACACAATTTTGGGTGAGAAACCAGTGTGAGGAAACTTTTATGAAATACATACATGAGATCGATTGCCAGGTCCGTGATACTTTCCTAATTGAAAATCATGGATAAATTACTCGTGCTTACATTCAATGTTAATTATGCAATAAAACAATTAAAATAAATACTAACTTGAATCTACATTTTTCAAATTCCCCTTTATCGGTTTTTACTTTCTTCTGGTGATGAATTCATAATGGCTTGATCAGTCAGTGATATCTGTGTAAATAGTTATGTGAATATAGCGGGTAAGGACAATACGAGTAGTTCCCTTTGAACATACAAAACAGCTACTTTCACTGAAGAGATGCGACAAGTTTTATGTATTGTCTTGCAAACATACCTGACATGATCGAACAACTGACAATGGGAGATCGATTGGCTTAATGGTTTGATTGATACACTGATGGAGAGGAATAACGTTTTTCACAGATAAACATGATGATTCTTCAGATGAAGATCCATTTCCAGCCCCTGAACTGTTATGTAATACGTTTCTTAACAACTTTACTCATGACAATCAGAACCTAAAAAACACTGAGTGAAACAATGTACAACATGAAACGTTTGCAGCGCAAATAGATGCAAATGGTGACACAATCGAATCAAACCCATCATCTAGAAATAAAGAAGAAACTGCTTTTAAAGTTTCACACAAGTGCAGACAGCAAACATCCAAACAATCTTCCGATGACGACAACTGTATTAAACACAATGCACGAAAAGCAGGATAGTACTCCATTGAAATACACGTAAGTACAATAGGGAATACAAGCTTTGACCGGGCGCATATATAGAGAATACTACACGAGGTCTCATTACATACGAATTATACGAAACGAGTGTCCTTTCTATGGTATCTGACCGAGCGAAAGCGAGGTCAGATAACATAGGAAGGTCACGAGTTTCGTATAATTCGTATGTAATGAGACCGAGTGCGGTATTTTATTTATTACCCACGTCTTACATGCATTAAATTGACAAAATAACGTAGTTTTGTTAATATTTTGGTTTCAAACCGAAACCGGTTTCATAAAGAGGTTGCGGAAGAGTTTTGTACTGTAGTACAATATTTGTATGATGTCACACTGTAATGACGTCACTGCCATGGTAACCGACGTCACGATGCATGTCAGTTGTAATCGCCTCGTACAGCCTCCTACAGTAAACTACTCCGTAGCACCCCGTTTCTTGGTTTGCAGTTGCTTCATTCGGCTAACATCACTGGTGAAAACATTGCGTTTATGTTTTTCGATGGATGTAATGTCTCAGTTCGACTCACAATTAAACAGCGACACGGCAACGTTCGCAATGTTTACATTCCCACAATGCATTTAAGTTGAAGAATGAATGAATTCACGTATTTGTTATGAATGAAAGAATAGTTACGTCAGTATGTGACCTAATTGAGAGGTCATCGCTTATCCAATCAAATCGTTAGAATCTCAGGTCAAGTCGTTACGACACAGGTCAACGCGATACGACACTCGTGTGACGTACGAGATTAGTATGCATCTACCCATACGTTGACCACGTGGGTAATAAATGATATGAAACTCCACCTTTAAAGCTTGCTCAGCGTGTATTGCCGTGTGCGTCAGCACCATTTTCGTTTCTTTGAGAGGCATTTTAGAAGTTGTAAAGATGAAGGAAAACCACATTCTGAGGATAGTCAGCTTCTTTATTGCAATGACTCCGACGTTTCAGTGTAGGTACTAACACCGTTATCAAGCACGTGTAACCAAATTCTATGGATAGTCAACTTCTTTATTGCAATGGGTGCGACGTTTCGGTTGATAACGGTTTTAGTATCTACACTCTGTTGGAACAGTGCAGTTGGTTAGGCCTATAAATGATCTGGCTCTTGTTTGGACGATAGTTTCGTTCAGACTTGTAATTTTTGCTAACTCTTGCCTACCTTGACCTCCTAAATCACAGGTCAGTTGAGCTGAATCCCGTACCCTCATCAACGGACTATTGGGATCAACAATTGTAGAACCTTTTGTCTGTATTTAGTGGGGCTCATTTCCGTAATATTCACATATCCAATAAGAATGAGTCACCTAGGGTAGTCACAGCTCTTAGACATAATTTTTATTAATTTTATTATCAGTTCAAATGTTGTGTTAATGTGCAATCAACAAGTCTATTTGAACGATAATTTAGGGTTTATGTGACCTCCCCCTCTTTGTTCTGAATCATCCTGGTCAATTACACTGATATATTAATGGAAAGTACAAATGAGTATTCTTCCAGAAATATGACTGACTCGACATTAAAATAAAATGTTTCAACCACAGTTTTATTCCACTGATTCACGTACGCACGAATGCACACACTCAGGTATTAGCTAATGAAATCAGTGGGCCAAATTGTTCCCATCCGCGTTAAGTTCAGCAAGAGTAAGGCGAATATAGCGAATCAACGGAAAAAAAGAAATTGAAAATGACAAGCATAACTAACAACTGCATTAAGAATGTTGCGGCTATATATACGTTTCCAACAAATTGAGTACATTATTAAACCCGACAACGACAAATGAAAAATGTCTGGAGGATGGGGTTGGGCGGCTGCTTGTACTCGTCTTCACTGATGGCGGTTTCATCAGAGACAATGCCGACAACAAGTATTGTATGGGAACCAACAACCACAAGCAGATCCTCTTTCCACCAGAACCCGGCGATCCTTCATTGTAGAAACATTCAAGGGTAGATTTGGTATTGCTCAAAACATCTTACATCAATATGATAAATAATAAGTGCATTATTACCCGCTAAACTCCATTCACTAGGTGAATGATCATAGCGTTAACAACAGTCTGATTATTATTACCCCCGATAACCCAAACTGCCTTTGAGGCGCTAAGAGGTTAATACTTACATGACTTATTCCACCCGGTACCCATTTTCGGCTGGGTGAACAGAGACAATTTTGAACAAACCCACATCCCTAAGGTGGGACCACTTGTTTGTTTTATGTATTATGTATCGTTGTGGGGCAGGAGTGACGTCCTAGAAACTCTCAGAAGTCAAGCTGCCAAACACGGTCACCCATCCAATATCATTTATGATGTAATGGGTTATTAGGTTAAAGTACTGTAAAATTATTGTCCTGCTGAGAGGGTACGTAAGTCTCAAAACAATTACTGTAAATTTTAACGTACTACTATTTTTAACCACAGCATATATATTCTTTTAATTTATGGCTAGATTGTCAAAACTTGCTAACAGCTGATGGAATGGTGTTACCCAGCTTGGGTCCATGCAAGAAGCAAATGTACTGTAAGTCCCCATGGTCCCTAGTATGGTGATCTTCCTTCACTTGTTGGCAATCTATAGCCTGTTTTTATATTGTATTGTCCAAAAACAGTTTTATACTTTTATAGATATATGCTAGCTAGTTTTAACTCAATGTTTTAGATATAAGTACTAGTTTTAAAATAATATTTGTGATAATCTAGTTGTTTTACTGTCCATTCGTTGACAGGTTTTTAAAAAGTTACTTTCAAGAACTATAAATCCATAATTTGATTAAGTCACGATATGGCTGAAATAATGCCGATGTGACATAAAATCTTAACTCATTCACTAATGTGTTATTATCATGACAATAGTCATAGTTTTTGTCTTTGTTTTCCTCGCTCCAAATGAAAATGATTTTGTAGCATATATTTCCGGTTCTAGTGAGAGTATATGTTTAGTTGATGATACAAGGGATTGGTACACGCCTCCAGTATCTATACTGTCAGATGTATTAACCTACATGAACAGAATCCTTCATTGGAACATAACACCGTTTAGATTCAAATAAAATACTTATTATTCCATCAACCTCATTGTAACTTGCTCCAACATCTCCTGTCAGACTGAATTGTTAATGGTCATTTCCATGCGAGAAAATAACTTTTATATTATGCAAAAATGTGTAAAATATTTTTTTAAATCCCTAGAGGAACAGTATGGTTTAACTGAAATGTTATGATATATATACCACTTGTTCGGTTGTCAACATCCCAAAGTCTGAGAGGTTTCGAACATGCCTATTCTTATGAAAACCATGGAATAAAGGTAATAGAAACTGTAGACGCAGTTTCCTGTTTTTGAAGTGCTACGATTGACTTCTTGTCCAGAATATACGACTGTGAAGGTGTTTAAATAATGACGATATTTCACAGCAATGTATATGAATGATTCCTATGAACTGTGTGGTGCAAGAGTCGGTTGATAGATAGATGTTATTCAGGAGTGTTGGGCCAGTGACTTCTAGTACAAGTGTCAGTTGATAGATAGATGTTATTCAGGAGTCTTGGGCCTGAGGACCTCTAGTACAAGTGTCAGTTGATAGATAGATATTATTCAGGAGTGTTGGGCCTGAGGGCCTCTAGTACAAGTGTCTGTTGATAGACAGATATTATTCAGGAGCGTTGGGCCCGAGACCTCTAGTATAAGTGCTGTTGATAGATAGATAGTATTCAGGAGTGTTGGGCCTGAGCCCTCTAGTACAAGTACTGTTGATAGATAGATGTTATTCAGGAGTTGGGTTGGACCTCTCGACAACCTCTAGTACAAGTACCAAGTCTGATAGACTGTTGATAGATGAGATATTCAGGAGTGTTGGGCCTGAGGCCTCTAGTACAAGTACTGTTGATAGATTGATGTTATTCAGGAGTGTTGGGCCTGAGACCCCTAGTACAAGTACTGTTGAAAGATAGATGTTATTCAGGAGTGTTGGGCCCGAGACCTCTAGTACAAGTACTGTTGAAAGATAGATGTTATTCAGGAGTGTTGGGCCAGAGGCCTCTAGTACAAGTACTGTTGAAAGATAGATGTTATTCAGGAGCGTTGGGCCCGAGGCCTCTAGTACAAGTACTGTTGATAGATGTTATTCAGGGGTGTTGGCCCTGAGTGAGTGAGTGAGTTAAGATTTAAAGTCACATCGGCAATATTTCAGCCATATCGTGACTAAAACTACTTCTAAATTCATAATACATACATATAATATATAAAACCCTGTCAAGAAAGGACAGCAAAACTACTAGACTTTCACAGATTGAGTTAAAACTAGCCAGCCTATATCTTTAAAAGTACAAAACTATTTTTGGACTATACAATGTAAAAATGGGCTATAGATAGCCAACAACTGAAGGTAGATCACCATACTAGGAACCATGGGGTTAGGCCTGAGGCCTCTAGTACAAGTACTGTTGATAGATAGATGTTATTCAGGAGTGTTGGGCCTGAGACCTCTAGTACAAGTGTCAGTTGATAGATAGATGTTATTCAGGAGTGTTGGGCCCGAGACCTCTAGTACAAGTACTGTTGATAGATAGATGTTATTCAGGAGTGTTGGGCCCGAGACCTTTAGTACAAGCACTGTTGAAAGATAGATGTTATTCAGGAGTGTTGGGCCTGGGGCCTCTAGTGCAAGTGAAGAAGATAGTTGAATAAAAGTATTATTGTGTGTCTTGTTGCATGTAGATAGATGTGTGTGTTTATCTACAATTCAAGAGACGTGACAAATTGTAAAATATCGGTTCCATGATAACATAGTCACAGGTATATTCATGTCAATTAAGGAGAGAAAATAGAGAGTTACGTCCTGTGGGACTTCAAAGATTCATAGAGACTGTACCCATCTGAGGCTTAACTCCAGTGTGAGAATCTTTGTAAATCGTCTCTCCACGGACAGCATGCATCCATTTTTGTTATTTTCATGGTTCGTTATAATGTCATCATAGCTGTTCTATATGTTTCCTCGTTAAAACGTCTTTCCTTTTGTCGGAATTGAAGAAGAGTCACACACACAGAACTGTCTTTGAACTATGTATACAAACGACATGAACCTTGTGTTGCAATGTTGGTAAGAAACTAAAGACTTGACCGTTTTTATATTTAATAGTTCTTTACAGGACAGCTTGGGAGGAGATGTAGTTTGGTGCGACGTCAGGACGGCAAAGAAACAACTACTTCTTTAGCATGTTTAAATAAGCTGCGTTAGTGAAGCACTTCAACCGGTTTTAAAAAACAAACTCATTTGGCAATTGTACTCAAATGTGTACGAGATGCAGACTTGTCTCGTCGCTATATGGTTGGAATAATGCCGATGTGACGTAAAGAGAAGCACAACAGGGTGAGATACTGAGCGGAACGTTAGCATTCAGACTCAGGTCTGTAATCGGACACGTGAGAGGTGAACGCCTGTAATCTGACTCGCAAGAGGTGAACAATGTAAGCTGAGAAATAGTAAGGTCGGTAGGTACTGTTGCTTGATCGACAATAAAGTGATAGGTAGACACTCAGACTTCGCGGCTTCCTCAAAATGGAAGTCTGCAATGGGAATCAAGATCACGGACTTTCGCCGAAGCTATGAACGCACAATGTCTTTTAAGTGGTGATTATTTCGTAGTGCTTGCCATAAGGCGCCTTTCTCTTGGTAATTACTCGATCCAAACAGAAATAGGAAAATCTGTACTGTACGGAGAAAGTGTAATCCATAGAAGCATAACATGTATATGTTTGATCTAACCACTTTCTGAAAGGCATTGTGTATTAAATACTTCCAGTGAAAAATGTGCCTCACGGTGACAATGTGGACCTTAGTCACATCTGACAGGGGAGTGATTGCAAGGACAATATAACTGCCACCAACTGGGTGATTAAAAGATTCACAGGTAACCTTATACACTTTCTGCTAATACCGTGATGATAAGTACACTAAACAACACGATTTGGGTTATTGGATAATACAAGTAACACTAACTTCAGCCTATGTGACAAAACACATTGACAAGATAATCACTAGATAAATGGAATATATGATTCAGGCAATATAAAGGTAATAACATCCTTAAGGACTGGGCACCTAACTACACATAACCATACATCGGACAAAAAGAAAGAACACGTAGATCATTACGAGTGCATCTTGGAGTCCCCATAATGATCTAATGCACAAAAAGTACAATATCAGGAAAACTATGAACGTTTTACATACATGGGTATGACCTGAATCTAATATTTCAGGACAATATTTCGAGTCAAGTGGTTCTACTAACATGGACATCCTTCTATCAGATCCACGACTTCATTGACAAAAGCAAATTTAAAATTCACATAGAAAGTATAACTGCACTATTTCATTTTCCACAGACACCTCTGTCTTCTAAGTATTGGCTTCACGTGTTTT